>NC_133622.1:167937141-167979641 GCF_048593235.1 Sminthopsis crassicaudata | reverse complement strand
GCTGCAGTAGTAAAGAATTGGAAAATGAATAGATGTCCATCAATTGGGGAAGGGATCAATAAGTTGTGGTATATGGAAATAATGGAATATTATTGTCCTATAAAAAATGATGAACAAGCTTATTATAGACAGGCCTAGAAAGATTTACATGAACTGATGCTGAGTGAAACAAGCAGAAACAGAAATACATTGTACACAATAACAATAAGAATGTGTGATGATTAACTATGAAAGGCTTGGTTCTTCTCAATGTTTCAGTGATTCATAGAAATCCCAATAGACTTTGGTCAGAAAATGCCGTCGAATGCAGAAAAAGAACTTATGGGGCCTGAATGCAAATCAACACATGCTATGTTCACTTCTTTTTTTCTGGATTTTTTTCCCTCTCTCATGGTTTTTCCCTCTTGCTCTGATTTTTCTCTCCCAACATGACTCATAAAGCAATGTGTATTATAAATAAATACATGTTTAAAAAATTTAAATTTAAAAAAAGAAATTCCCAGTAGCCCTAGCTTGGAGAGAAGTTGTCTTTAGCAAGGAAGTTGGGTTCTTCTTGAGGGAAACACACTTTATTATGCAAAATCCATCTTTCTGTATAGGAGCCATAACCAGGATGAGGAGATTGGCTTATTCCTGGGCACCAAATTTAGAGGGTGCTTTGGCAATGTCAATCAATCAATATTTATTAACCACTTACTATGTGTCAGGAGCTGTGGTTAAGTCCTAAGAATATGAAGAAAGTCAGCAGACAGTCCCTGGTCTCAAGAACTTCACCACCTAATAAGAGAGAGATCATGCAAACAACTACATCCAAACAAGTCATGTAAAGAAAAATCACAAATGACCAACAGAGAGGAGACATTAGCATTGAGGAAAATTGAGAAAGGTTTTTTTGCAGAAGGTATGCTGAGATGTAAAAGAAACCAAGTGACAATAAAATATTATATGTAGATGTCAATAATTTGTTAAAAATAGGAAGCTACCAGATGAGTTGAGAGACTTTCCTAACCTGGGGATTAATCATGGGAAGAAAGTAATTGAAATCTGCCTCTACTTCCACCTTTCCCCAATTGTTATCTCCCCAGTAACAAGATGTAACCAGTAGATCAGTCTCTGCCTGTTTCCATGAGACATTGTCCCACTCTGATGTAATATGATTTATGTGGTCCTTGTTATCTCCCTAGTAACAAGATGTAACCAGTAGATCAGTCTCTGCCTACTTCCATAAGACATTGTCCCACTCTGATGTAATATGATTTTTGTGGTCCCCTGATTTTAAGGGGGCTTCTGTTCTGGCAATCTGATTCCAAAGTCCTCTAGCTTTGCCCCACACACACACACACACACAACCTAGGAAAGCTATTGTTTTGACAGTCTCTCTGATTCTGACCACTCCTCAGCAAGATAGCTTCTGACCTCAGGATAGTCCCACAGATCAAACTCCTGAGATATCAGTGAATAGACCGCTCCTCCATTCATTGCTGACATGATCTGGTCAATGAGAACCAAATTCCTTCCTACCTATGAGCCACAGAATTATCATATCAGTGCTAAAAAGCTGGATAAATGTGTCTCCCTGCTTCTGTTTCTCTGCTGAATTTCCTTACAATTCAGTCTGCTTGTAATGGTGTTACTATGACAATAAAACTTTGCCCCTTGGCTAAAGATTTGGGTTCAAGCCTGAAAATTCTTTTGAGATACCAGGACACCAGTCTGTGACCCCAAACTTTTAGGGTCCCCTTTCCCAACTTCAACAACTCCATATTCAAGTGAAGACATGTTTAGGTGAGATTTTCACTTTAATCAGGAGCTAAACAGGCTCTTAGAAATCATGTATTATAAACCACTCAAATGAAGAAACTGAGAATCCCCAATCCAAAGTGAGGGTTGTAATTCATTGCAGAGGTAGAATCCAATCTTCTGTCTCCAAAGGCAACATCAGCCCCCTTTCCCCTTCCATTTTCTTCTTTTCCAAAAGAATTAGGTGTACAACAGCAGCAGCAACAGAGTTGTGCTGAAAAACAATCTTTTGAAGCTGTTCGATAGCCATCAACCCAAGATCATGAATCTTCTCCTTCCTCATCCCTTCTGGCACCCCCTAGTGTCTCACCAGGCTCAGCTCGTGTCTGTGTCCCACAAAAAGAATTTCTTAATTTCCCCAATGGCTGGGGTGGTCCCTGTATCCACTTACTTTGTATTTACTTAAGTAAGAAGAAGGAGGGAGAGGAGAATTCACATGTGTAATGAAACTCTCCTGTGGCAAAGGATGCTGACATGGCTCAGAGGAAGGCAGAATATTCATCTCCAACCTTTTCTCCAAAGGATACTCTCATCCTGGCAGAAGAGGAAGCTGGAGATTGGAGCCAGAGGCTACCACTCTGCTCTCCCTAGAAAAAGAGTGCATTGTTGGATGCTGAATATATTGGGGTTATAGCCATCCCCCTTTTCCTTACCATTAGGACTGGGAGAATTGAGTTAGGAAAAACTTTGGAGCTCTGATCACCTTTACACAATATTGTGTCATAAACTCCAGGTGCATTATCTCCATCCTTGCTGGGATAATTCCTCTTTTCCCTCTTAAACCTAGTTCCACAATAGCAAAAGAACCTATTTATCCAAATCTTGGAAAAACAGAAATCAGAAAAGTTATACATAGGAGAACAGACTCCAACTGGGAGAGAAATAAGACAGTCCAACCAAAAGAGTTTCAGATCTCTCTGGAATTTCCCAAAAGGAAAATTCTCCAAAATTTCTAGAGTAACAAGCTGGGGGTAGGGTTGAATCCAAAGAAAAGATGTATTAAATTTTGAAGATACTTGCTACTTAAAAATAGCTAATAAGGACAACAGCTAACATTTATATAGTACTTGCTATGAACCAGACATTATGTTAAACACTTTACAATTATTATCTCAGGTTTTAGAATAATCCCGACAGGTAAGTATTATTTTTATCATCCCCATTTTACAGATGAGGAAGTTAAATAAACTTGCCCAAAATCACATAGGCAGTAACTATCTGAGCTTCAATTTGAATTCAAGTCTTAGATGGGAGTATCTCAACTATTTATTCTAAAGATCTCAGTTCCTGGAGCCCAAAATCTCCAGAAGGATAGACAAAAGGTCTGGAAGTCTAGACCAGGAGGTAAACAAGCCCTTTACTCTATATGCTGTTTCTATAGAAACCTTTTTTCCCATAGGCTAATCTGGGAAAGGGTTTCTGCCTCTTAAGGAAAAAACTAGCTAAAGATTTTGGCTCAGGAAGAAGCTGAAAACAGTGTAGTTTCCAACCAACAGGTAGGTGTGGAAAAGCCAAATTGAGCTGAGCAGTTGTCTGAAGGCTGTGATTTACCAAGGAGAGCCTCAAGGAGTCTACCTATCGGCAAGCAACAGAAACAGAACGTCCAGTCAAGCACCGTCCCCTGGAGACTGGCTCCAGCTAGTAAAGTAAGATCTAGTAAAGTAATTAGAAAAGCTCAAACCACATGAGCAGACCTATGGGAAGAAGCGCCACAGTAACATCACAAAAAGACATCAAGGGTCTCTGAAGGGAATCAGATCACAAATCAGCCATAGAAGAACATCCACACATTGAGGTCCCCCTACCGCTTACATCTTCTAAGCCCTCTTCCTTGGTTCCCAGAACCTCCTAGGTCTGTTTGATTTCTCACTGGACCTGGAGGACAAGGGAATCAATGACTCCATTCCTTCTGGTGAAATGGGGACTAAAATGTCATCATCTGCCCTGTCTCCACCTCCTAAGACTCTCTGACCTTCAACAAAAGACTCTTGACACTTACTGACCTACTTACAAAGTCTAATGCTCTTAGACTTTGACTCTAATGACTTTCAGGCTATTTCATCCATCTCATAGTTAAACTTTCTTTTAAAAATTATTTCCCCTAATTAGAATGACTAGAGCCATCTTGTTTTTTCTTGTTTTTTTCCTATCTTTTTTTTTTCTTTTGTGAGATAATTGGGGTTAAGTGACTTGCCCAGGGTGACACAGCTAAGTATTGAGTGTCTGAAACTGAATTTGAACTCAAATCCTCCTGACTCCAGGGCCAGTGGTCTATCTACTGTGCCATCTAGCTGCTCCCATCTTGCTTTTCCTATTTACATCCCCAGAGCTTGGCACACAGAATAAGGGAAATGGAAGATGTAAAATTGGGAGAAAAGATGAATAGGAATGAACTAAACTGACTTCAAGCATTCAAAGGGCTTTCTAATACCTTTCCAGGACAAAAGGTCCTAGAAAGCAAAATTAGAAACAATGGGTGGAAATAGAAGAAACAATTTTATATTTGATGAATGAAAAAAGCTTTCTAACAGAGCTCCCTAAAAGCGCAATGGACTGCTTTGGGAGGAAATGGTTCCTCCTCATTTGATGTCTTCAAGGAGATGACCACTTTTTAGGGCTGTTACAGAAAGGACTTTGGTTCAGATAGTTCTGAGGTCCCTTCCACCTCTGAAGTTCTGGAACTCTTAGGTAGCTTGAAGCTCAAATGAGGTCAAATTTGAACTCAGGTCCTCCTGACTTTAGGGCCAGTCCTCTGTCCACTGCTCCATCTAGCTGCACCACAACCAACATTTTAAAGCACTTACTATGAACTAGGAAATGTATTAGCTGGGGATAAGAGTACAAAAGCAAGATAATTTTAGTCCTCGAGGAGTTTAAATTCCAATAAAGGAGTATAGCATAGAAAGGGAAACGCTGCTAGGGAAGAGTTTTGATCTAGGCAATCCCAGGGACTGTATATTGAGCAAGAGGACAGTTGTCCACTGTTTCCTTTCCAATGATAATGGAAATCTTGATATTATTCTTGTTCCCAGAGCAAACAAAGGATAAAGGGCAAGTTATTTTTGTATATATGTTTGAATAATAAAGCCCAATGCTCTTTGGGATATCTATGTGGCTTTGCATTGGACTATTTTCATCCTAAGAAGTTTATCTTTGTTTTATTCTCTTAATTCTCTTCTCTTCCAGCTTATTGTGAAATTGTATTCTCTGATTCATGAGCTATGTTTTTATTTTATTTCTTTTGTAATCTACTTTCCATATGGGGTTAAAGCTTCTAAAGTATTCTTCTCTCTCATCATTTGGTTAGGCAGGATTAGTGTCTGCAATTTGCTGGGGGGAGGGGAGGGAGTGGTAGTAGTTTGAGGGTATCATCAATGTCTTCCAGTTGAGAGACCTCTCAAGGTGGTCCCTATGTGAGTTTATATGCTATTGCTGGGGTGCAAAGGATGATGAAGTAGAGCTGCTGAATGGGGGGTCTTAGGGACAATTCAAAATGATTTTTACTTTAAAGTTATCTCTTCTGCATCCCATGGATTCTACTGTAATTCATTTTGGGGGAGGAGTGGAATATTAAAGTCATTTAGAGAAAATGACTAATGCATCATTTTACTGGTTATGTGGCCTGGAAATTTTCCAATGATTTTGACTGTCAAGACCAGAGGTCTTTTCTCAGCCTTCATCTTTTTTGTCTTCTCTGCTTCATTAGAAACTATTGCTTTCTCTCTCTTTTTGTATCTCTGTCTGTTTTATCTCTCTCTTTCTCTATCTTTATATTTGTCTCTGTATGTATCTCTCTTTCTGTCTCTCTCTGTGTGTCTCTCTCTGCCTCTTTCTGAATCTCTCTCTCTCTCTCTCTCTCTCTCTCTCTCTCTCTCTCTCTCTCTCTCTCTCTCTCTCTCTCTCTATCTCTCTTTTTCTCATTCTCTGGCTCCCACTTCCAGCTCTTCTTTGGGTTTTTATGACACTGCTCTCCCTTGATCCTCTTCTTCTCTGTATTATCCCACTTTCTTGATCTCCTATGCTCATTTCTTATCCATAACATGCCACATGGCCATATGTAAACCACCAAAAGTTTTCCCAAATACCTTTTCTCTTCTATGTACAAATTCTTGCTGTGTGTGTATGTGTGTGTGTTTGTGTGTGTGTGTGTGTGTGTTATGGACCCCTTGCAAAGGTGGAAAAGCCAGTAAGATATTCTTAGGTGCGAAAAATAAAATCCATAGAACTACAAAGGAAACCAAATATATTGGAAAGCATCTAATCTAGTAAGCATCTAATCAATGCTTGTTAGTTGGCTGATTGATTATGAGCTGTCATACAGGCAATATATTTGATCATCAGTTAGATGGTGTTCAATCATTAACTATTTCTTCATCCTCAGAGGAATTGTCTGGCCCAGATATAGAGACAAAAAAGAAAAACAACAACCATTTTCTTACTGAAGCAATCTTGTGTGATATTTCTAGAGTAAGTTAATAAGTCAAAAGAGCAGAAATGATGGTAACTATTCTAGGATAGTGTCTGCAATCATGTGTCTAAAAATGCACTATGTGACCTGTTGGTGCCATTACTGATGGCTTAAAACGAAGTATAGAACTTTTCAGCCCTTAGAGAACTTCCATTAAGGTATTTGAGCACATTACCAATTCACTTTCCTTCCTTACCCCAATTGTCCATGACTTCATTTCCTCTGCAAAAATAAACAAGAGCTCTGTCTAGTATCAAATGTCCCCTCTCCCTGTCTCCACTTCTCAGTAAACATATCCATGCAGAGCTAATACATTCATGAGAATTAAATTTAAAAGCTTTCAGTATCTTTGATTCTACTATATTTCATATGGATATCCTTCCACAAAAAGTGCCTTCCATAATGTGAAAGAAAAAGTGTCTTCTCCATTTTGGTCAAAATCTGTCAAAAACAATTTATTAATAAATAAATATTTCTGCTTGAAAAGAGGTCCAAACAGACAGTTTCCTCTTGCTACCTGAAATTCTCTCCAACCCAAGCAATGCCCAATTATATTTTATAAGAATCATGAAACAAAGAGAAAGTTACCCCAGCAGTGTAAAATAAAAGTACATATTTAAGGACTAGCAGAACAATAGTAATGTCAATAGAGTCTAGAAATCTTCTTCCATAACTAATTATTGCATCTTTCATAACTCTCTAGTATAAGGATTCCCTTTTCAATCTGGTCAAAGGTGAACAAAGAGGAAGGGAAAGGGAAAGAGAGAGACAGAGAGGAGCAGAGGAAAGGAATGAGAAGAGAGAAAGAGAAGAGAAAGAAACAAAGGAGAGATTCAGAACTGCATGAATAGATTTCATTTGGTATAGAGAATTTCCAAGTGAGGAACCATCTTCCTACCAATACAGGCTGTCACCTTCTCTGCAACTTACAGACTTAAAAGGAATTGGATTCATGTGCCATCTGACATATACTGCTGTGTGATCCTGGGTAGATTGTTTAACATCTAAATATTCTAGGCTACTCTCAAAAAACAAAGATATAACCCTTTTAACTTGGATTAAGCAAGAAGACTTTCCCACTCTCAGTTTGGTCATCATTGAAAAACAACATTTTTCTTTTTTTAATGATCTTAATGCTAGGGAATCATATCTCTCTCTGAAACTGAATAAGTTTTCTATTATTAAGTCTTTGATTCAAATGAGTAAAAGGAAATCAGAATAGGACACTATTTGGTATTTTTAATATTTATATTATAATTGAGGCCCCAGAGGGTATGCTTCCATATTAAAATGTCATTTTCTGTGATGTGGAAATCATTCCTTACAATGTACCATATTTGCAAATATATTCATAACAGCACTCTTGGTGTTAGCAAGAAAATAGACACAAAATGGATACTGATAAATCGAGAGATAATTGAATAAATTATGATATATTATGCAATGTTCAACCATTTAGTCATGTCTAACTCTTCGTGATAACATGGACCAACAGTTCATGGAGTTTTCTTGACAAAGATATGGGAGTGATTTGCGATTTCCTTCTCCAGGTTATTATACAATAAAAACCAATAAATATCAGATATTCAAAGGCATGGGAAAGATTGTTTGAACAAATGTATAATGAATTAAGTACATTTGGGGGAAATATACATGGTAACTAGAATAACATAAAGATGGTAAAACATATAAAGATTGTAAAATATACAAAGATCAATGTTGCACCTAGAAAACAGGTGATGTAGCCCAATCCATTCCTTTTATAAAAGGATAAGACATTATAGGTACAGAATAGTACACAGAACAACAAATGAGGTTTGTTGTGGGTTTTACAAGCTGCTTCTTTTATTACTTGGGAGGATTACCTAATAATATAACCATAAAAGGGGGGCAGGTGTGTTTGTATGTATATGTCTGTGTCTGTATATATGCTGCCCATGTGAATATGTCTACATATGACTCAGAGGGATATGAATACATTTCTCAAGAGTCTCCTCCACCTCTCTCCTGGGGAGATTTTTTTTCTGCCTAGAGGGGAGCATGAGATTGGAACTATGAAACTATCTTACTCTCTTCTCCTCAGAGAGTAAGATGCCAGATTAGAATTATATCTTTCTGCTCCCCAAATATTGTTAGCTTAGGGGAAATAGTTTTCATGTTCAAGCCACTATTTTGGCCAGTATCCCTTTGCAGAGAAGTATTCCAAGCTGTATCCAAAGGCTTGACTCTCCTTCAAATGCCAGTTACACAAAGCTCATCATACGTAGCCAGTAGTTAACCAACCCATTTATCCAAGCTAACAAAAAAGAGAAATCAGAAGTTATGCAGATTTTAACTCCCTACTTATCTATATATCCCTGAAGAAAACCAGAATTATGGTTTCTCTCTCAAAGCCAGAAGAATACTATTTATCCTCTCTTGAACTCTACCTGAAGCTCCTTTCCTAATCACAAGTCTATACCAAATCAAAAAGAAAAGAAAAGGAAATGTTCATACAAAATTATTTATAGTAGCTTGTTTTGTAGAAATGCCCATAAGTTGGGGAAAAGCTAGATAAATTCTGGAACGTGAATGTAAGAGAATACTATTTTGCCATAAGAAATAATAAAAAGGGTGACCAACAGGATGATTTCAGAGAGGCCTGGGGAGACTTACATGAACTGATGCTGAGTGAAATGAGCAGGACCAGGAGATCATTATACACTTCAACAACAATACTGTATGATGATCAGTTCTGACGGACTTGGCCCTCTCCAACAATGAGATGAACCAAATCAGTTCCAATAGAGCAGTAATGAACTGAACCAGCTACACCCAGAAAAAGAACTCTGTGAGATGACTATGAATCACTTCATAGAATTCCCCATCCCTCTATTTTTGTCCGCCTGCATTTTGGATTTCCTTCACAGGCTAATTGTACACTGTTTCAAACTCTGATTCTTTTTGTACAGCAAAACAACTGTTTGGACATGTATACAGATATTGTATTTAACTTATACTTTAATATATTTAACATGTATTGGTCAACCTGCCATCTGGGAGGGGGAGGAGGGGAAAAATTAGAACAAAAGGTTTGGCAATTATCAATGTTGTAAAATTACCCATGCATATATCTGGTAAATAAAAACTATTAAATAAAAAACAGAAATAAATAATAAAAAGGGATAGTTTTGAGGGGGAATCTATACAATAACTACAATATAATAACAAATAAGTTTGAAGGATCTCAGAACACTGATCAATGCAAGGACCAACATGATTCCAGAGGAAAGTTGATGACAGAGAAATGATGGGCTCAAGAAGTCATATATTATTGGACGTGACCAATGTGAGAATTTTTTTGTTTTATTATGCATATTTTTATAACAATTTGGTTTTTCTTTATTTTTCTTCAATAGGGAAGGGGAGGTGGAGAGAGAAAAAATAAATGCTTGTTAATAAAAAATTTAAAGGAAGAATTCATTGCTATGAGAAGGGTGTATTTTGGAAAATCTGGCATAAAAAAAGGCAACAATATAAGGATTTTTAAAAGCAATGTTGTATATAAGTTTTACTATTTTAGCAAAAAGTAAAATTGATCAGATATCCAAATTTTGTCCAGTCCATTCTTTAGTGAGCACCAAAGTACACTGGAAGAAAATGAACTCTAGGAGCACAGATCCATTTAAATACTGTTGTGCCTTTTTCAACTTTCCTTAAAATTCTTTTGTCGGCTGTCTGATTTCTTTCAAGCATGACCTAACTTTCCTTGGGTTAGGGGCCCATGGGCCTTGGCTAATTACATGGCTGCCATAGAAATTCTTCTTGGCTTCCCGTCCTATTTCAAAGAAGAGTCTTTGAGCGGATTCCATGGGGATCACCGTGGCATGTTCAGCCATGTTTCTTCTCCACTGGGCCAGGTCATTTCCATGTAATTGTGGAGCAGTCATTCAAATGGGGAAAATGTTTCCCTTCACGCACAATGCTTCTTCACCACTGCCCTCCTTCTTAAATACAAACCATCTCCTTCCCTCTCTGTGGTATTTGAGAATTTTACCCTGTCATTGAGGCAAGATCCTAGTCTAGCTCCCTTGCCATCTACCCACACTCAGGAGAGGCTCCCAGGCGCCAGCTCTTGGTCTCTCTGCCCTTCATTGTGGTGATGGAGGGAGGAACAATCCAACCAACAATGGTATGGATAGAATGGAACCTCTGCACGCAGGAAGGTGCAGAGCATGAGTGTAGCTAAGGCATAAAATCATGTTATTATCCAAATGAAGCATGACCCTCTGGAGAATCTATTTCTGGTTCTCAAACCCAAGGAGGTGCATGGAACCAATTTTTCCATAATTAAATGGATACCAAAAAGGAAAGAGGGAAGGAGGGAGGCTGGGGAAATTTTGAATAGTCAAAGGATCATGGGAAAGACTGACTTTTTAGGTTCTATTCATAAATCATTTTATCTAGATGTATCTAGGCTTTTTTTAATCACATATATAGTGCTTTAAGGTTTTTAAAGTCTCATCTGATCTCTCGTCTGGTCCTCATAAAATTTCTCTGAAATAGGTATTAATATTATCCTCATTTTTACAGAAAACTGAACCTGAGAGGTTGTGACTTGTCGAGGACCAAACAATCCTGAGATAGATGCTCTGCTTATAGACTCTATTAGCCCTTGATTTCTTCCTTTTCCTTCTGGTTCCTGCTCATTCACTTCTCCGTCAGGGCTGAGGAAATAAAAGAAGCTGTATCTTAAGCCAATTTATTCTATTCTTTATAGCATTTCTTAGAAGGGAAGGTCAAAACTAATCACTAAACCAAGGTTTTTGGATAAGATGTGGATTTTAATTATCCCATGCAATTGTACCCTGAAGGACAAGAGGTCAAAACAAGAAGATCCAGAATCCCACAAAGCTAGGTTCAATTCTGACCATACATCCTGATCCAAAAAAAAAAAAAAAAAAAAAAAAAGCAGGGGAAAGGGGGTATTGAATTTCTTTCTTTTTGCCTTGGACCTGAAATAACTCCAGGGAAATTTCTAAAACAAAGTTTAGGTACGGCTCTGTCTAGTGTTTCCAAAAAGTGAGTAGCAAGGTCATTTTTCTTAAATTGGCATGGCTCAACCATGAGCAATGAATATCTTTCCAAATATTTATGTCTTCTGCTAACTTTCTAGGAAACAAGGAGGACTGGTAAGCTTATAGTATTTAGAGTTGGAAGAGACATCAGAAATTATCTGGTCTAAGTTTCTCATTTTGCAGATAGGAAAATAAGACCCAGATTTGTCTACAGTCATATAACGAATATATAGCTGAGCCAAAATTCAAATACAAGTTCTCTTGCTTCCAATAGAATACTCTTTCTTTCCATTGGCATGGTGTAGTAGATAGTTGACTGACATCACAGACAAGAAGATATGGATTCAAGTTTCTTCTCTGATACATATTGGATGTATGGCTGTGGGAAAGTCACTTAACCCCAGGTCAACTCTCTAATAATAGAAATTAGTGAAAAGTTGCCAACCTTCATTAATAGATGCAGTTTTCTTCCCCCAAAAATATCCTATGTCAATGAAATCATCTACCTAATTTGTATCTTTCTTTAAAATTATTTTCCCCAAATGGAACTACATAAACCAGTAAAATAAACTACCTATCCTTCATACATACACACAGTCATTGTCTCCCATTTTTATGCCTTTACAAAAGCTGATCCAATAACTAAAATGTAAATGCTTCACTTCTTATTCTTTTATGCCTTAAACTCTCTTGTGTGATGAACTCTTTAACTGCTGGATGGGATGTCTCTTTTGCCACTGCTAGATGCTTTCTTCCCTCTTTATTCAAGTCTCTTCCACTAGTATTCCAGAAACAGAACTCACTTGACCTTGAACTCTAAAATTGTATGTTAACTATTAAAGCCCTGCTTGTCCAAAAGGCTACTTCACTAAATTTTATCCACAAAGATATTAACACATAATAAAGGGATATTGATGAGTTAATACCTTATGATAACATTCTTAGCTAGGAAGTATTCAAAGATCAACTCCCTTACATTTATATTTATTTAATAGAAAACATCAAATTCATTTTCTATAACAGATTCATAAATTTCTATAAGATTTTATGTCATGTTTATAAAACCTATCATTTTACAGATGAAGAAAATAAGATACCAAGGGGGTAAATTACTTTCCCAGGATCACATATATATCCAGTGTGTAAGGTAGGATTCAAACTCGGATCTTGATTCCAGGCTCAGCATTCCGTTATCATACCATTCAGACGCTTACTTATTTGCTTTGAGTTGTACATGTACATGCTGTTTCCCCAAACAAATATAAATCCCTTAAGCTAAGGATTAATTAATAATTTTCTTTATATACACATTGCTTAGCTTAGTGCATGATGTATGCCTTAAAATGTTTGCTAATTGATTGATTGAGATCAAGACAGATTTCTGTAGCTCCTTTAGAAACAGATAGAGAGGGAGCAAAAGTTCAGGTAGCAAAGACAGAAAAATATAAAATATTCAAATGAACTTAAAAGATCTCAAACTGAGGGCCTCTTGTATATGGCATTGACAAGTATTTCTAGTCAAATAAGAAATCCATAAGAAAGAAGAATCCATAAGAAAATATATGAATCTGGACCACTGGATCTTTGTGTTCCTTGGACCTGATCTCTGTCACCATGGGATAAGAAATCATATATGAAAGCTAAGGCAAAAGGAAAACAAATGTCTGTTCCATTCAATAAGACATTGAGATATATAAAATGAGAATCTTCTTTCCCTTCAAAAAACTTTTATTAACTGCTCCATATTTACACCTTATTTATATACTACAAAAATATCAAACAGATACAAATATAGTCAAAATGTCCACATGGAAAACTATCCCCTATTTAAACTATATACCAAAACTTTAAAGGTCAAGAACAATTGATATAACATGTAATATTTTCAAGAACAATTAATATAAAATGTAGTTTAAACCTATTGTGGTCTATTGTTGTTGTTCAATTGTTTTAGTCATATCTGACTCTGTGATCCCATTTGGGAGTTTATTGACAAAGACAATGATGATTTGTCATTTCCTTCTCCCACTCATTTTATAAATAAGGAAATTGAAGCAAACAAGATTAACTGACTTACCCAGAATCATAGAGTTAGTAAGGGTCTGAGGCTGGATTCAAACTCAGGTAGATGAGTCTTCCTGACTTGAAGTTCTATATACTGTGCCATCTACTTGCCCTATGAGAGCCATCATGATTCTCTGACTTAATTCCATTGTAAACTCTTGAATAACACAAAGTATAGCTTCTAAATTAAAGAGGAGAGAGGATCAAAACATCTTACTAATTATTTGATAAACACTGATGGCATCAGGCTTTAGGGTTTCACCCCCCAAAAATAATAATAATAATTAAATAAAAAGAATTTAACAGTACCTTTATTTTTGTGGATTATTTTTATAATGATATCAAAATGTCATTCAAACCCAACAAGTGTGAAATTCTTTATGCTAAGGAAAGAGAAGAGGCTAAAAGCTTTGCTTTTGAATTTGGAGGCAAAATTGAAGCAAAGGGTGAAGAATATTCCAATAAATACCTTGGTCTCCTCCAGGCAAGACAAATCAAACATAAAGATATCAAAGAGGAGTCTGTGGCTGAATATATTAAGAAACTTACTGACATTCTGAAATCAAAGCTGTATGGGAAAACCCTATTTAAAACAATTCAAACCTAGGCAAGGCTGAGCTTAATGTGCCCCTTTGGAACTGTAAAATGGACCACAACAGATTTGGAAAGAATCTTAACAAAAACCCATGTAACATAATAAAACATAGGGTTCATTGACCCAAGGCAATGGATTACCACTAGAAAGATTACCACTTCCTTACCAAAAAGAAGGAAGAGGGTTGATAGACATTCTTAGAAAATTAAATACTAAGTATACAAAAAATAATTGGAGGAAGGCACTAGCAACTGGAGGATCAAGAAAGACTTGCCTGATTGTTGGATTAATAGGCTTCCTGCAGGAGGTGGTACTTGGCAGGGCTTTGAAGTAAGCTAAGGATTCTGTCAGGCAGAGGAAAGGAGGAAATAAATGCATTACAGATGCAGGGGACAGCTTATACAAAGACACAGAAACAGGATATGCAGTAGCACGAAGGGGGACAGCAAGGAGAGCTGATTAGCTACACATATAATACCCTCTGAAGAACAGTAATATGCTATAACCCTGGAATGGCCTGAAAGACTAAACACAAAGGTTTGGATTTTGTCCTAGAGTCAGAGGATGCTACTAGAGGAGGATTTCTTAACTTTTTCTGTGTCATGGATCCCTTAGCAGTCCAAGGAACTTTTCAGGGCTGCTCATCTACCTTTGGTGTCCACCTGTCACCCTCCTCTCTGTGGGATACACAGCAGCCACACCCCTGTAAAAACCATCACTGCAGATGGGCTAAACCAGGTTGAGGTTAAGCCCCAAACCTCAAACCATCAGAGAGTTAGGGGAGTGTCTACCCAAAGCACGGAAAGAATTCCCCAGATGAGTAGGCAGATGAGAGCAATTTGTTCCAATGTGAAAGGGGCTGAAGCAGGCTCTGGGAACTTTCGGAGCATGGTCCAGCACAGAAGATGCCACGGTCATCCACTGCAAGCCAGACTGTCTCCAGGCAGCTTGATCTTGTCCTGCCAATTATCCCAATATCATGATGTCATTGGCAATGGATAGAACACCAGTCCTGAAGTTAAGAGGATTTACTAGCTATGTGACTCTGGACAAGTCACCCAATTGCCTCATCAAAAAAAAAAAAAAAAAGAAAGAAAAGAAAAAGAAAAAAAGGGAATTAGGGAGAGAGGGAGGGAATGAGGAAAAGAGGGAGGGAGGAGAGAGAGGGAGGAAGGGAGGGAAGGAGGAAAGAGGACGGATAAACATCAGCAACAACAACCTTGACCCCTATGACAACCTGATGAATCCCAAGGTCACCTTCTCAGAGTAATGTTTTTAAGTAAGTTGAGGTAATTCTAAATGTCAGCTAGAAGTTAATGATAAGGCAGGAGTCTAGAGGACTGAAAATAAATCACAGCAGCTACTTTACACTAGAGAGATAATAAATTTAAAGTCCAAATTGAGATAAGCTTTTTCAGCATGATTATTGTGGGAATAATTTTTTGGGGATTACATCTATTTGTTGTGAAGGTTTTGTTTTGGGTTTTTAATGATTGTTCAACTGGGAGAGGTAACAGTGGGAAGGTGACACGATCAACACATAAAAATAAATGAATTTATTTATTGTTGGTTTTTTTTTTTAAGAACGAATGCAAACATAAGAGAGGCACCCCAAATCTCAGGCTCAGGCCAAGGTGAGATAGGGTAGGGTGGATAAGGCAAGCAACTCATTGTCTCCCTTCCACTCAGAAAGCAACTTGAGAATGGTACATCTGAGTATGTTCCATTGGACCCGAATTCCTTGCTACATGTCAAGCAGTGGCAAGGAGCCAATTCCAGTTATACTGAACAGATCCAGTGGCAACAATGAGAAGTATATCCCAAAACCAAGTTTATTGGATATAGCATGTAAGGCAGGGGAAGAAATAAACCAGGATCACTTTTCCTTGTGAGTGTTTTAGAATAAAAAATAATAATAATAATAACTTGAATTTCTATACTGTTTTACATACATCACTCCTGCTTAATCCTCATTCAAGTCTGAATTCAAATCCTGCCTTAGACACTCACTAATTTTGTGACCTTTAGATCTGTTTCTTCTTCTATGAAATGGGGATAATATTCCAAATGATTTTTATAAGTAAAGTATTATCGTTCGCACAGTAACTATAAGAAAACAAGCTCTGAAGAATGCAACGACTTACACACAGTCAGACAAATAGCTAAGTAAGGACCTGAATCTGTCCAGAGCTCTTTCCACTAAAAAGGGAGAAAAGGGAAAGAGGGAAGAAAGCAGAAAAGAGAGGAGACAGAAGGTGGTATTTTCTAGGATGATTTGCATCCATTTAAAAGGGAGGCAATGATTAAAGTTGACAAAAGACAAGGAACCCCATTTTCCTTCTTGCTATTTTCTCTCAACCTTAATTAGAAAAGTAATTCACTAGTGCCATCTTTAAGAGGATTTACTAGCTATGTGACTCTGAACAAGTCACCCAATTGCCTCATCAAAGCCCTCTATTTGAATATGCTGTCCCCCTTGCTAGAAGCACACCCCTTCCCCACTTCTTCCTTTTGGGATTACAAAGTCCCTCCAAGATTCAGGTGAGGGGCCAAATTTACAAGAACATCTTCCAGTTTATTAGTGCTCTTTGCACAACAACATCAAAAGCTAACATGTATATAATATTTTAAAGTTTGTCAAAGACATTATCTTATTACAGCCTCACAACTCTAGAAGGTAAAGGCTATTATTATCCCCATTTTAAAGATGTGGAAACTGAGGCAACTGGAGGGTAAATTATTTTCTTGGAGTCATACAACCTACTAAGTATTTGACACAAGATCTGAACTCAGTTTCAAGTCCAACATTCTATTATTCATTGCAATTATTTCTATTTTGTCAAAATATCACAATCATTCCTCTGTGTATATTGGATCACTCCCTTCACAAATTTAAAGGACTATTTTGGTTCTTTCTCTATATCTCCTGGGCCTAGCACATAGTAGGCTCTTACAAAGGGCTGTGGAATCTTTTGGAGTTATGGGCTAGTTCTAATTTTCGCTGGCAATCTGGCTGCCCTCTCTCATTTCAAAGACAACACATCCTCCATCAGGCATCTGCTCCTGGCTGAATGGTAATAACCTCCCTGTTAGGCTTCCTCCCACCTCAGATAAATTTCTTATAACTCTTCCAGGCAAACTAGGACAACCACACAGTACAGTCTGTCCCCAGAAGGCATTCCTTACCCTCCATCGCTGTTTCTTGCCATTGAAGGGAGGCAACAAATAATACTGCAAAGTAGCCAGCTGTGCTCTGGCCAGAAAGTGTCCAGGGGGACATTGGCATGTGTACAGTTAGGAAAACGGGGGGTTTTAAGGTTACAATGGTGTTTCCATTATAAGCTGGTCAGCGTTTCAGAAGCACTGGTTTCTTGGAAACTGAAGCTTCTTCCCTGAGTGACGTGGCCCTGAAATTACTACCAGACACACAATTGCAGGTCTGCTCTCCCTGCTCCCTCGCTAAGAGTGCAAGCAGAGAATTCTTGCAAAGGCCCAGCTCATCTGGACCCTTCTCAGTAACAGGTCTCTAGGCACCCTGCTGCCTTTTTAATGAGCAGCAGGAGTTCCAAATCAGAACTTCAAAAGAACAATTTTCTTGGAACATTATCCTTTAATGGGGTCTCTGATACAACCTGCCTCCTGGGCTTAAACCTCAGCAGAAACTAGTAAGCCTAGAGAGGCTAAAAAGTGGGTTTCAAAAGGAAGAGTGTAAAGGCACCTGATCTGAAGAATATTTTCCTTACCCAGAGGTCAGAGAATGGAATGGGAAGGGAAAAGACTCCACTAGCATCCCCATGGATGGCTTTGTGTATAGAATGCTAAATTTGGAATCAGAAAGAATTGACTTTGAATCCTACCCCAAACATTCCCTAATTTTATGACGCTCAGCAATTCACTCTTGAACCTCAGTTTCTTCATCAGTAAAATGAGGATAATAATACTACCTATTCCAAAGAACTATTGTAAAGATCAAATTTATATATACACACAATACATATATATGTATATTTATGAATCTGATTATGTAAAATATATAAAATTTGATCTTTACAATAGTCCTATGGAATAGGTAGTATTATTATGCATATAATTTATATATACTCTCTCATATATATATATGTGTATACACATACATACACATATACACATTTACATATTTAATGTATATTATATAAAACTTTACATATATATTTTAATATAATATATTATATATGTATATAAATAATTTGATCCCTACAACTACCCTATACAACAATATGTGTGTATATACATATATGTACATATGTATGCATATTTACATACATATGAGTTGGTGTGTATATATAACCTTAAAGTACTACATAAACATCAGCTATTATTACTATGTGACACAGTTTTCAAAACTTAAAGCAGTATGTAAAAAAAGATCATTATTCTTTTTTTTTTAGAATTTTTTTCCCACAGTATATATGCATGAGTAATTTTTTTATAATATTATCCCTTGTATTCATTTTTCCAAATTTTCCCCTCCCTCCCTCTACTCCCTCCCCTAGATGACAGGCAATCCCATACATTTTACATGTGTTACAATATAACCTAGATACAATATATGTGTGTAAATACCATTTTCTTGTTGCACATTAAGTATAAGTAACCTGGGTAGATAGACAGTAGTGCTAACAATTTACATTCGCTTCCCAGTGTTCCTTCTCTGGGTATAGTTATTTCTGTCCATCATTGATCAACTGGAAGTGAGTTGGATCTTCTTTATGTTGAAGATATCCACTTCCATCAGAATATAAAAAGATCATTATTCTTTATAGAGAGAACTCCAGATTCAGACAGAGGACATCAAATTCCTGTAACTCTTAACATCTAGGTGATCTTGGAGTCTCAGTCTCCCCAGCTATATAACATGGACTATATGACCCTCTATCTCTAAATCTAACAACCATGAATAGCTTAGTCTAACCTAAGGCCTTTAGAATAAAGTTCACTGATATAGGAAAATATAATAAATGTTGAGCCCAAGTAACAAAACCCTTGGAAAATTTTGTCAAACCTCATATAAGTAAAATGTTCAGGGAATGATCTCTGCCATTGTAATTCACTGACTGTCTTGGTTAACTCAGAGCTTATTAGCAACTCCTTTTTTGTCTCAGTTGTTAAGATCAACATTTTATAAACTATCCATTTTCCTGAATGAAGTAATGGTGATGGTAGAGTGGTGATCTTGTAAATCTGTCAATGTAGAGAACTCCCAGCATGAAATCTCCTACTGATATGGAAAAGCAACTCACCTCTAATTTATAAACTCAGAAATTTTCTTGGGTACTGAGAGATTAAAAATCAGTTTGCTCAGGTCACATAGATAATATCAACAAAGGTAAAGCCTGGATCCAGATCTTCTTCACTCAAAGCCCAGCCATCCAGATTGTATGTCCCATTGCCTTTCTATATATAGTAAATAATAGACAAAATATAGGGAGGACCATTTCCTCATTCCAGTAATCCTCAAATCTTATGGTGCCTGAAAAGCATTATTATTGATTCGGATCATCCCTGTAGATCAAGGGTTCTATAAAATTTTTGGTCTCAGGATCCCTTTTCACTATGAGCATTTTTTTCTTCTTTTTAAATTTTTTTTATTTTTTCTTGCCCAGCAGAACATCAGGGAGTTTTCAAAATATCTAATAACAAATTAGAGTTCAAGAAAGTATGTATTAGTAGAAGAAATTATATTCATGGGTGAGCATCTTTTCTTAATTTCCTTGTAAATTTTCTTTTGATCTCTGTGGAACATCCTTTTAATTTTCTTTTTCCCCCTCTTTCATCCCCCCCACCAACCCCAAGCAGATTATATTTAAGAAAGAATATATATATATATATATATATATGGTAGATGTATATATGTAGATATATACATACACATATAGAAACACACATATACAATCCCCTACTTACACACACATACACACACACCACATACACACATACACCCCTGTGGTCTTTTATTGTGGATGTTGATAAGTTCTGTACAATTCTAATTGTAGTTCCTTCACTATTAAAAATTAATGAGGATGTCCTCATAGCTTTAGATATGGCAGATAAATATGTATACATGAGTGTATGCATGAATTTAAACACACACACACATACATATATAGGTATGAGAGACAGAGAGAAGGACAGAGAGACAGAGAGAGACAGAGGCAGAGAGACAGAGACAGAGAGAGAAAGAGAGAGGAAGAGGGAGAGAGGGAGAGAGGGAGAAAGGGAGGGAGAGGGAGACCGAGAATAAATAAATTCAGGCTATAAGAAAGACTATGCAGAGAAGTATGGCATACCAAATAGAGTACAAGATTTGGAAAAAGGAACTGCTTTTGTGAATCAGAGAAAATCATTTAATCTTCACCCAAATTATATTTTACTAATTTTGCATATATGATTTGCATTTGCATGTACCTTTGTATTCACTTTTGTGATCTATGACCTAGGGGAAGGAAGCTCTTTTTCAAAAGGTTCCTCTTCTGAACTTACATGATGCCCACCCAGATTCATCCGGAACCCAAGGAAAAGGGAGTAGTCCTTTCTCCAGCTTTCTGATATTTTGTGATCCCATCCTAAAGCAGAACTCTGAGGAAAATCCCTAAATTAAGTTTAGGTAAGCTTCATGGCCAAAGACTCCCCCAAATATTAATAGAAATGGTATTCAATGAGCAAAATTGATATCAGATATAGAAAATATATTTGTTTTCTCCACTACAAAAAAGAACACAGAGCAGGTAAGCATCTCTCAAGAGAGACTGCAGATTGGGGGTTCACTAGAAATTATCCCCTTACACTCCAGTGAGAAACCAAATTTCTCCCCTGAGTCCCTGAAGCATGTAGGGCAGGCCATAGATTTCTCCACTAGATCCTGCCAATGCATAGTTATTCCAGATGAAAGTCTAAATAAAACAACTTCAGTAAGTCCCTGCAAACCCCCAGGGTACTACATTTCTCTACATTTCTCTGTAAAAACATAAGGTACTCCAAATGGAGTGCTAAATTCACCTGACAAGCAAGCTGGCTCAAAAATAAATAGACCAAACGGATAAGCTCAAAGACATGTGGGGCTCCCAGGAAAGGGTTAAACACTTGGGTTGTTTAGAATCAACCCTTCCCATCCTGGATGGTACCTCAATATGTTACCCCTGGTCCTGGGATTCTATTTCCCACAAGTAGATATGGTTATGACTTCACAAAGAATCCAGATAAAGGGAATAGCACTCTGTTAACTTACTGGTAATTATGTCCCTACCCCAGGGATAGAATACTCAGGAGAATCTCAAAAACAAATCTTATGGCTTAAGTCTAAAGTCTCCCCCGAAATTCCTTTCTAGAAAAAGTACTCACTGTAAAAAATAGATAGCTTATAGGGCAGCGATTTATTTCCTCCACCAAAAATACAAACAGTTTAATCCTAATGCCTTCCCTTTAATGATTCCTTTCAATTTACTCTTTCTCTATCATACACTGAGTTGTTTGACTATTGCCATCTCCATTACATTGTGAGCTCCTTGAGAGCAGAGACTATTTTATTGAGATTTTTGCCTTTCCTTATATTCCTAGTCTGTATCAAAGTGCCCGGTATGGAGCAGATTCTGAATAAATGCCTTTGGACAACTGATTCTGTACCCACTCTTCCCTAAACACACACACACACACACACACTTTATTACTAAGAAAACTAAAGCCATGCTTCTTTTTTGGACATATATTGGTTCTTTTTCTCCAGTCTAAGTGGCCAAGGAGGACTATACTATATCAGGATGAGCAGCTGCCCACAAACCATCCACAAAGGCTTTTATTGAAGCAATAAATGTCTCAGCCATAGAGAAAACATTTGAAATGCTGTCTGAAATTTTTCGTTCCTTCTCTGAAGAGTTATGTGCCCAGTCAAGTGAGTTTATCTTTAACTCAAAAGCTCTGACTCTCTAAATAGACTAGAGCCCTAAGGTTCTGTCTGGCCATTATCAGAATCGAAAAGGACCTCCGTGTCCAATCTATCTTTAAATACGGCTCTACCAGACAGAGATAATACCCAAATCCTTGCTTTGGGCCATAGCTAGTATAGGCCATTTCTAACAGCTGTAACAATCTTTTTTTTTTTTTTTCCCCTAGAAAATAAAAAGAAAATCTTCCACCAGCTGACAGAAAAATCTGTAAAATTTTGACTGTTTAAATGACTGCCTCTCTCCTCTCTCCTGTCTAGCATAAACCATTTGTAGAAGAAAAGATAGTACAGGAAAAAGAGTAATGGGTTTTGAGTCCAAATGCGTTGGGATCACTTCCTCACTCTGACACTTACTAATTTCAATGAGTCTAGTAAAGTCATTTCTTTCTCTGAGCCTCATTTTTTTTCTCATCTGTAAAATGAGGGAGGTAGACTAGGTGATCTATAAGGTATTTTCCAGCTGTAATTCACATGACCCATAAACCCTGTCCCTACAACTCATTGTTTGTCTTGCCTCAGTTTTCTTATCAACAAAAAAGGGATAATAATTTCACCACCCATCTTGGAGGATTTTTGTGGGCTTCAAATTAAAGTACTTTGTAAACCTTGAAGTGTGAGGTGCCTCCCTCTAAATATACACACATACACACAGAGTTTTCCACTCTTGTAGAGAACTCTCAGTACTAAAGAAAACTTCTCTACTAATCACCAATATCCAACTTCAATCAACACTATCACCAGCATACCAATTGTCTCAGAAAATCTCCTGACCTTCAAAGAAGTTAAAAGCAAGATCACAGAGTTAGTAAGCCTCTCCTGAGAGAGGATAGATTCTAAGTGCAAAATGAAATATGATTTTCCCTTTCTTTATTTTTTGTGCTTTTTTAAAAAGAAATATGGATAACATGGAAATTAGTATTGCATGATTTCACAGGTATAACTGATATCATGTGGCTTGCCTTATGAGTGGGGACTGGAGGGAGACAATTTGGAACTCAAAAATTTTAAAAGAAAAGGATGATCAAAATAAAATAAGTAACAAATTGAATTTCATTACTCCCTCAGCACCCCCAGGACTAAATTTCTCCCTCAGTAAAATGAAAGGGTCATGCTAGATAGACTCTTAGTCCCTTCTAGCTCTTGATGTGATATTATTAATTCAAGTTCCAGCTTAAATCTAACCATCTACTTCCTAATCTTCCTTAATTCTAGTGCCTTCCCTCTGGGGATTATTGCTGATTTATTCTATATCTATAGCTTGTCTTACATAATTGCTGTTTTCTGTTTCCCCCACGAGACTGTAAACTCTTGAAGAGCGGAGGTCATGTTTTTACCTTTTGTAGTTCCATAATTCAGTGGCTGAACTACATTAAAAATGAGATTCTGCTGACTTCTTTGGCTGATTTTATGTCCCATCTAAAATCTTCCTTTCTGCAAGAAGCCTGATGATTCTGGCCACCTTCCTGTTCAACAACAACAACAACAACAAAAAAAAAAGACCCTCTATCTCAGCTCCAGACATTTTCTCTATTTGTCCCAATGCCTAGAACACTGATCCTGCTTTGCTCTACCTTCTGATTTCTCTGGCTTTCTTTAAAATCCTACCTTCTATAGGAATCATTCCCCAACCTTTCTTAATTCCAATGCTTTCCCTCTATCAACTACTTCCTATTTATACTATATAAAGCTAACTTTGTGTGGACAAATGTTCATTATCTCCTCCATTAGATTATGAGTTCCTTGAGGGCAAGAACTGTTTTTTTGCTTCATTTTGTATCCCCAGCATTTAGCACAGTACCTTGGTACACAACAAGCTTTTAATAAATGTTTATTGATTGACTGACTCTTCTTAATATTAGTACCTTCTCTCTGATGATGGGTCCAACTTATCTTGTCTATAGCTTATCTATATATCTTTCTTTGCATATTATCTCCCCAATTAGACTCTGAGCATGTTGAGAATAGGGAATAACATAATCCTAGGCACATAGTATATGCATAATAAATGCTTATTAACTGATGATCAAATCGCCTTCTGGATACAAAATATACGTACAAACTTAGATCATAAGATCTTAGATCTTAGTTCATGACAATCATTTTATACATCCTCATTAGTTGAACTTCTTATTACTTTGGGGAAGATTTGTTCTTTATAGGACTTATATTTTTCCTATATACATAATTTTTCCCCTTTGATGAATACATTTGTTACTATTTCTAACACTGATGTTTCTCTTTTTTCCCATTAAAGTCATCTCCTGGATTTTTGTTTGAACATTGTTTCTATTTTGGGATTTCATTTATTTTTTATTGCTTTTATGGCATTTTTCCCCTTTTCTTCTCTTTCCCTACTCCACATCTGCATATAGATGTCTGTTCTTTGGTGTTGTGTAATCACCTGCCTGGTGTGCTAAGGGATGCAGCTGTTATTATTGTTGCTAATCTGCATATTTGCTTTGCTGATAGTTGTTACCTGTCAATTATCTTAGTTATTCCATCTCCCTTTTATATAACAGAAGATTAATTAGCTAATACAATTTTCTTTTGTAATCAGATGAATATTAGCATTATAAGTCAATATCTTCAACAAAGAGAAGATCTAATTCAGTTCCAGTTGATCAATGATGGACAGAATCAGCTACACCCAGAGAAGGAACACTGGGAAATGAGTGTAAACTGTTTGCACTATTGTCTTTTTACCCAGGTTACTTTTACCTTCTGAATCCAATTCTTCCTGTGCAACAAGAAATTCGGTTTTACACCCATATATTGTATCTAGGATATACTATAATACATTTAACATGTATGGGATTGCCTGTCATCTAGGAGAGGGGGTAAAGAGAGGGAGAGGAAAATTCAGAACAGAAGTGAGTACAAGGGATAATGTTGTAAAAAAAAAAAAAAATTACCCATGCATATGTACTGTCAAAAAATTATTATTATAAAATTAATTTTAAAAAAGGAAAAAAATAAAAAAAATATATTTTTTAAAGGCACCATAGAGCATGCTGATATTTGGAGTAGATATTGTATTCACAAATAAGAATTCTATAAATTTTTTTAGAGTACAAAGTCCAATAGTTGGGGGACTATAGAATTGTTTATACTCCAGGAGGTCAGAGGAATCTACTAAAGATTTATTCTGTGACTCACCAAATCCAACTGACTGCTTTGAAATATTTCACAAAATCTACACAAAAGTCATTTCTTAGAAAATGGCTTGGATTCATCCCTGGAAAATGGAATGCTATTGAAAAGTTAACATAGATGAATAAAAGTGTTGATGTTGCCCAGCATTTGAGGGGCAAGCTTGAACATACATTTGGATTCTCACCAGTACAGGAAGCTTAAGCAAGTTTCTCACCTTCACAATCATATGCTTTATCTGTAGATGCTGCTGATCTCTCATTCTTTAAACTAGAAAGGAAAGCATAAATAGAGGGCTAGTTCACATAAGTGAGAAAGCAGCATATCACTTGTGAGAAGGTCCAAAGCTAAGACTGCTATCCTGGACAGAGAGAGCTGGCATGTCCTTCAGGTTTCATAGAGAAATTGTACCTATGAGCAGCCCCAGACAAAACTCTCAGCTGCAAAGAATGGAGGTAAGTCCAAGATAAAGTTAAGAACTCTTACTCTCTTAAGAAAGATCCCATAAAAGTCTGGTCCATGTATACAACTCCTGCAGGAGGACGTCTGATTCAAACAAAATGAATTGTTTGATGAATCATTTTAGATTACTGCATCTGAACATACTTGTGGGGTCCAAAAAGCCTAAAGGTCCTAAGCTTACATAACAGTGATGCATACAAAAACTTCGACATTTTATGGTCCTAGTTGAATTTTGTATTTCCATTCAATATGAAAGGGACCTGAGCATCTCAGTTATTGTCAGTGGCTGGACAGCCACTGGTAGCAAGAGAGATGGTACCCCCTATATATGTAGACCTAAACCAGAGTGATCCACATGATCAAAGAATCCAGAGTGACTTGATTTAAGGGTCCCCCAAAGAGCTTGCAGTTCATTTAGAGAATGTAGGGCCTCAGGGAGTAGCTAGGCTTCCAGATTGTATACAGTAATTCTGGCTTTCTTTGCCAAAAACTTCATCAGAGAGAGAGAGAGAGAAAGAAAGAGAGAGAGAGAGAGAGAGAGAGAGAGAGAGAGAGAGAGAGAGAGAGAGAGAGAGAGAGAGAGAGAGAGAGAGTAATGCATAATTCAAAATTACTGCAATAATCTAGGGAATAAGACTATTCTCTGTGGTGGAAAGGAATGGCTATGGTGGAAAGGAAATTCATATAGTATAAATACAGATACATACAGATATATAAAATGACAACTCCCGTCTGTTGGGAACAGACTAAATATGCAGAGTAAGCATAAGAGAAGACTCAAGGATGACATTTAGGTTGTAAGCTAAGGTGACGGTCAGTTCCTGGGACTTTGGATAATGAAAAACCCTCCTTCCCTGACATCTCTAGCAATTTTTTGGGGACTTCAGGTCAGTCCTCTCTAGTGATCTTCATCTCATCCCTATCCCTATTCCCAGGACAAAGGTAAAGAATTTTATCATGTCGAAATGTTTAGAAAAACTGCAAATGTCTAATCTATATTGATTGCTTATTGTCTAAGGAAGGGAGGAATGGAGGGAAGAAAAATTTGGAAGAGGAATTTGCAAGGGTGAATATTGAAAATTATTTTTGCATGTGTTTTGAAAATAAGAAGCTATTATTTTAACAAAAGTTAATAAAAAAAGGTATTCCACTTCACATTCTATTCCAGATCTCTCTAGTCATATTGTTGAGGTTAAGAAGGGGGACCTCAAAAGTCCCAGAAGAGTATCACGAATTGTCTCAAGAATTTGCAGGATTGAACCCATCTCCTATTCAAGGAATAAAGTTTATTAAAAGCAATGTGACACCCTACTGAGCAGACTGAATTCTAAGGGAATCCAGTAAAGAAACAAAACGGAGAAGATGCACTTATATAGCTTTCAATCATAGATATGTTAATTCTATAGCTCCAGGGTAGGGTTAAGGAATGATCTCCAGATAAATTGAGGGTGGTCTACAAAATTTGATTATCACTGACCAGATCAGTCTGCAATGAACTGAGAAGTAGTCTATGCAGAATCAGACAGATTGGGAGTAGGAATTTCCTGAGGCTAGAACTATCTGGCTAAGAGTGGTCAGAGCCACTTTGGAGCAGACTCCAAAACCAAAAGATTTAGGGTTTCATATTATAACAATATTACTGCCCAAATCAGTAGCCTACCAGCCCCCCAAAGATTTAGGCTTATGTTCTTATTCCAAACCTAAGCCTTCCAGGATCCAACTTTCTGGACCTGTTTTATATTACATTTTTTTCTAACTCTGTGTCAGGACAGTACGAATTGACAGCCCCTGGGCTCCATCAATCATGGATACTTTTGCTAGGTTCATATTCTTGTTTATAATCCCCTTAGGCTGAGACCTGTGTCAGATCTTCTCCTGGGCTTACTCCTAAAACAATCCCAAAAGAGAAGAATGGACAAGACACTCTCTGTTCTGAGAGTGCCTCCAATTCTGAGATTCTGTGATTCTGAGGGACTTCCTGAGTTTCACAATAATTACAAACATTTGGGACACAGTTTATAATACCAACACATTTACTTCCCAAGTAAGGGCAGGGTGTTCTGGTGATGGGGTTCTGCAGTAGCATTGTCCCCATCCATACAGGGCCATCCAAATGTTAAGGTTTGACCATCAAATTTTGGGGGGAGAAAATATTACTCCAAAAGTATATTGGGGTTACTGGTAGATATCACAAGTTGACTTAAAAGAATTTATAGGCGTAGACCAATCAAGATGCAAAGATTTGACTACACTGTTAAAAGCAGCCTAAATCCATAAGGGTTTTTAAGCAAGGAAAAGGAATTTTGGCAATTAACAAGGGGAAAGACAAGTTCCCTAGCTATTCCCCACTATTATCTGAGGGAAGATGCTATGAAGGTGAGGCAAGTTCCTAATGAACCTTGGAGTCCATTAAATGGGCTAATCCTAAAAAGGATTTAGGAAGTTAGCCATTGTGACCCTTAGAATGTGGACTAATCCTAAAAAGGAGTTAGGTATGACAAGGAGAAAGATGCCATGAGGTAAGTGGAGGATTGCACTATTGACCAGTTGGCTAACCCTAAAAAGGAGTTAAGGTCCTAATAGTCCCTAGCAGGGGTTTACAGTACTTTTTATGGGGGAAATACAACCTCAGGATGAACAGCAGAACTTGGCTTTTACTGTGGGGTTATGATGATTATGTCAAAGTAAGGAATTCTAGGGAGAGAAAAAGTCTACTTAGGGCCAGATAATCAGTGTTCTTCCCTGCTTACCTCAGGGAGCAACTCAGGCAGTAAAATTTGGGCTTTCTCCTGATGCCGGTCCCTGACACCAAAAACCCCATGAGAACTCACAAGTACACATTCATCCACACACAAGATATATATACCATTATCAAAAGCCCTGGTCAAGGATCCAGTCTCTAAACTTCCTGGGCTGCCTAAGCTGGCCTTTCCTATTATTAGATACAAAACTGGCTGTTCTGAAGAAAGGAAAGGTAGAGAAAGCCAGATGAAATCTCTTCTTGAATACTTATTGATCCCTGGTTTATTGATCACACCAGACAGGGAGGCCCCAGCCATGTTTCACTCTATTCCCTGGTTGCCTTCTTGTCCACTGCATTGCTACCATTAGGTTACTTTCCTTCTCTTTCTCCTTTACAATTCTAGAGTCATCATCAAACTGCTATCATTGATTACTAGAAAAGATTTACAAATCTACTCCCCTCCTAACCTGTTCAATCACCTGGCAACTTTCCTAGAGGCCCTCTTTAAGGGCAGGGACTTACTTTGCTCTTGTTTTGTATATCCAGCATTTAGCACAAGGTAAATGATTACGAACCAGATTTTTTTCATTCTTTCATTTCTGATTTTCATGTTCAGCCTGATTTCCATTGGGCCATACGGACAGTTTTCAAAATCTCAGGAGATAAACCCATAATCAATTAGATTTTGTTTTCTGGCAGGAGTGACCAAATCTTGTGATAATTTCTACACAAATGGACTCTTTTTTTCTGGTAAAGAGAGTTACGTGTTTTCTTCCCATCTGTTATTTGTAGCAATTAGTCAGGCAGCAATGGGAAAACCGCTGGCTGATACAAGCCATCAACACAAGTCTCTCTTCCATTCCTGTCTTTGGGGTGCCTCAGTAAGTGGATTGAAAAGATGCAGCTTTTGCCTTCTTGAAAAAGACCATAAAGGAAAATGTAGAAAGAATGCAATATTTTAAAATGTGAACAAAGAGGAAAGTTAACATGTCCTGGGAAGGGTTGGCAAACTACAGTCTGTGAGCCAAATCCTGTCCACCATCTGTTTTTGTAAGGCCAAAGAACTAAGAAAGATTTTCATATTCTTAATTAAACCATTCTTGGCTCCTGGGCACCATGCCTGGTTTGGAGTCAGGAATTGCAGAGTTCAAATTTTACCTCAGACACTTCCTATCTGTGTGACCCTGGACACATCACTTAACCTGTGTGTGCCTCAGTTTCCTCATCTGTAAAATGGAGGTAGTAAGTAACCATTCAAAGTTATGGCAAGAATCAAATGAAATAAAAAATTTAAAGCATTTAGCATAGTGCCTGTGTAGAAATTATCACAAGATTATCTATTTGATCACTCCTTCCAGAAAGCAAAATTTAAGTGCCTGGCTTACAGAAACACTATATAAATGTAATATATTATTAGTTTGTTGTTTTTTATTATCTATTATATAAAAACAGTCTAGCAGGACAGATTTTCTTTCTGGCCATTGTCTGACAGCTCCTAGAAAGAATGAAATACCAGCTACCATTCAGGAAGACAGGTTCAAGTCTAAATTTCTGACATATATATTACAAGTTCTTTGAGGACAAGAAATATCTTTATCTCTTCTTGTATCTTCAGTGCTTAGCACAGTGCCTGGCAAATAACAAGCACCTAATAAATATTTATTGATTGACATAAGACAATGGACAAATCAATGAACATTTCCATGTCAATTCCCCAAGATTGGAAATTACTGAGAGTTGCCATCTTGCATGAATGAATGGAATTTCCATACTTGGACTTCCCCAAACTAATTAATCACAAGTTCAAAGAAAAATCAGATTGTTATTTCTCTTATATTTCCGTATTTATTAGCTTCCAGTGGTATGGATTTGGTATTCTAAAACTTAATTATTTCTTTTACCTTTCAACACAAGCTTAGAGATTATCTCAGTCCCTCTTCCTCAGTGGAGTAAATACCATATCTTTAAGAAGAGGATGTTGTGTGAAGACCCTTTCTTTCTCCCAGTATAACAAAGTTCAGATTTCTCCATCAAGGTCCATCTGTTCCATCTTGGCTTCCCTCCTGATTCATGGTGGCAAATGAGGGGGAGGCGAGGGAATCAACTGGCTGGGGGAGCACAAAGCAATATTGCATTAATTAAATTTGCATCACTGTTGTAAATATGCCCAGAGGTCTAGGCGATGAGTACATTTTATAAATCAAATAAATGAATAATACATTCAAGGGCTTGCAAAATGTAAAATGTTTGAAGACCAGAATGTCTGAATGAATCCAAAGCATGGCCAAGGGTCAAACTTGCTAATTAAAATGTACATTGAAAACATTAACCTGATTCATAATAATAATAAAATGCCATTTTTGGATAGTTTTCCATCTTTATGGATTTCTTTTTATTAGAGCAGAAGGTAACCACATGAAAGTCATCTTTAATGAACACAATATTCTTTTAAAACTTTCTCAAAAGGGAGGACTACAAGCACATAACAAGCTACCACATTTATAGTGGGTCTCCTGCATATTTCAGCTCTTCTAAAAGGCTGGCTCCCCCACCCACCATCCCACCCTGTCTTTTTGGGACAATCATAAACATTCAAAAAATATGTTTTTTTAAAAATCAAAAGGATTTCCAATACCACAAAATTTAGCACAAAAAGTCTGTATGCACTATGTCCCATAACTGGATTCACACATAAAAAAAGAGTGGACACTGCTTGGTCCAGCTGTACAACTAGGCCTTAGGAAGCAGTGGAACGTGTATGGTCTATGTGGCAGATATCCCCTCAATCAGAATTCACACACATGAATGACAATAACAGGCAAAAAGCCATTCCAATGTACTGAATGCCCACATAAATGAACTCAGAAACCAGTGATATGAGGAATTTTAAGGTTTTATTCAACAAATGCTTCTTCTGGGCAAAACACTATGTCCCGTGGGCTTTATCTTAAGAAAAAGCTACTTACAATGAGGAATAGAAGTTATTCAATTTCTTGCAAATTTGGTGGAAAATGAGTTATTTTGTCGCATAACATTTTTAGTTCAACAAGTAAGCAGCATTGTACCATTCCATTAACAAGGGAAGGGAGGGAAAGGGAGAAGGGAATAAGAGAGGAGATTATTGTTTATCCCTTGTTCTTGAAAAGGAAGGTGATACACATATATTGTATTAAGGAAATACTGTAACACATTTAATATGTATGGGATTGCCTGTCATCTAGGAGAGGGAGTAGAGGGAGGGAGGGGAAAATTTGGAAAAGTGAATACAAGGGATAATGTTATAAAAAATTTTTTTTAAATTACTCATGCATATGTACTGTCAAAAAAATTATAATTATAAAATTAATTTTTAAAAAAAGAAAGGAAGGTAATATTAAAAGTCATCCCTCCCACATTTTTTTAAGCTAAATAAAGGAGGTCATTTTTTTCTTTGCCTCCTTTCTTACTTAGCCTTAATCACTGAACTGGTGTTATTTCAGTCAAAATGAGTCAAAAAAAGCCAAAATCTCCCACTTCATCCAAGGCCACCTTAGTTGTTCTGACATATATCTTTTTTTTTTTTTTTTTTTTTTCCCCTGAGGCTGGGGTTAAGTGACTTGCCCAGGGTCGCACAGCTAGGAAGTGTCTGAGACCAGATTTGAACTCTGGTCCTCTTGAATTCAAGGCTGGTGCTCCTGACATATATCTTGACACTGAACCCAGATGGCTCCAGAGGAGAAAGTGAGGCAGGTGACCTTGCACAGCCCTCCCTTACTTGAAACCAGTTCATTTGCCTCTCATGGCATCCTCCCTGATGCCATGGTTCTCTTTGAGAATAAAGGACAAACAACAGGAAGAATTAGAATTCAGATCTTTCTGACTCCAAATCCATTACTCTATCCTCATGCCTAAAAATATAAAGTAATTTTAAGCAAGTTCTCTAAAAAGCATAAAAGAATGAGTATTTTTAAGTATTCACATTTATAAATAAACTTCATTTGAATTCCATTTTAGTCACATATTTTGCATGATGTCATTGAAATTATATTTCAGCCACAATATGGTTTGAGCTTCACAGGAGTTTTTTTCTATCTGCTTGATTTCATATTAATACTCATAAAATAGTGTCAAACATTCAGAAATATATCATTTTCTTTGCTGAATATTAATGATGTTCAAATTATTTTCCATACATCCAAACAAAAAATCCCACTCTCTTGATTAAAAGAAACCTTCCCTTGAAACATAAGCTATAGCCCCCACGGGCAAGGAAACTTGTCCTCATGTGCCTCGTGGCAAAACTTTGCCATAATTGTGTAAAGTAGCTTGGCCAGACGACACCAATGTGTCCTTTGAACAAAGACTCATGACATCTGCTCTCCTGGCACAGGAGAGTCCCACACCCCAGTGCCTTTCACAAAACTGTCAGCAAAACCTAGCCTGGATAGTGGATTCCCACACACCTCAGCAAAAAAGAACTTCCATAATAACCATTGGATTTCCATAGGGTATTTGCCAATTCCCTAGCATTGTACCATACAGCAACGCAAGGGGTGAATGTTCCGTATGATAGAGATAACTATCATGGGAGAATGTGATGGGAAATGTCTGGAAATTCTTCCAGCTCCGTCCACACTCAACCCATGACCACGCATATATAATGGCGTCGTCACTAGGCTGCACGACTGTTTTATCTGTTAATGAGATGGCAAAATACTGCTTACTTTATGAACTCATACATAAAAGTGTAATGGAATAAAGTTACTGATTTTCCCCTAAATTCAAAACAAATTGTTCAACCCCCACTACTCACAATAAACACATTTCTTCTTAAGAAAGCCATTTGATAGATTTTGTTTAGAGTTCTTTATGTGCAATGAGAGATGGTTACATCTTCCTAACACCCTTACCACTCATTTTTTTTCTAAATAATTTTCCAGACCCATAAGTCACTAAAGAATTTATTTATTTATTCATAAATGAAGCTCTAACTGACTCTGGCCAGACCTCAGTTTTTCAAATGATATCATCTCATTGAAAGCCAGTAGAAAGATGGTCTTCCATCTTCTTTCTTTTTCAATGAAAAGCTGACAAATTCATCCAGATGGGCTTGAGAAATTAGACATAAATAAACCAGCTATGTGTGACTGACAACAGGACCTGGTTTGTGTTTTGTGGTCTTGGTGACTCTGCCATGCAGCTGACACTCATGATCTCCCTTTTCTCTCTCCATTTTTTTACTTCCTCCCTATTTGCTCCCAAGGCTGCTCCCCTCACAAGCCCCTCAGGCCCAGCCTCAGGTTGATTTTTAAGCTATCTCTAAGCTAAGCATGAGTCCAGCCCAAATTTGACTCCAATAATAGACTAGCATCACAGTGGCTCCCTTTGATCTTCCAGCATAGTGCACATGTCGTCTGGCAGAAGGGATGAAAACTATTGATTCAAGGTATTCAGTCAAGACATGTGCTTGCAATTAGAGTCTTCAAAATAAAAAGAGGATACATAGCCATTCCCCCAGGGGTGTGGAAATTACACCATTAAAGAAGCATGGCCAAAGGCCAGTGGGTTGTACTGGTCTGCATAATGAACTGTGTATTTCCATTCCCAAATGTGCATTCTATTTAGAATAACATAAAGCCAATTTCTAGAAGAACAGAAACATCAGGCATACCTGGCACCATCACTTAGGCTGATTCTGGTACACAGGCTTAGGCAGGGGGCACTTTGCATAGAGAGAACTGCAAAATTCCATGCCCCTATTTAAGAAAGGTACAACAAGATTTGGGAGACAAGGTCACCAACAATTGCATTCTTTAAATTGTTCGAATATAGCAGCTTCAAAACCAATCAGCAAATCCCCTTAAGTGATTAGAAGAGTAGGCAAACTCCCAAATGTCAAGCACAGAGCAAATGTCCCAAGTCCTCCTCCGTGTCAAGTTCAGGGAAAGGAAAATGAATTAACAATTTGAGGGAATGATTTGGGATCACTGTGTGCTCTGGTTATAATTTGGATATACTGACCTGACCTCAGTAGACCAAAAAATGCAAGGATTTCCTTCTAAATCAACACCTGGTATATAGATTGTCAACAAGGGGTAGTAAATATTTGTACTTGGAGTAGTTTTGCTTTTTTTTTAAACAAACAAGGGAATATAATAATAAAATAAAAGGGGGGGGGCCTAGACTTAGGGAAAGACTTTCAGAATTTAGGTCCCACCTTAGACAACTTGCTGGTTGTATGACCTTGGTCAGTGAAGCAACTATGGCAGCCTGGATGGAAGGTTGACTGTAGAGCCAAGATCTCAGTTCAAGTCCCACCTGAGGGTACATATTAGTTATTTGACTCTCAGAAAGTCTTATGGTTTCCCTGTGCCCCAAGGTTTTTCTTCAAGATTATAAATTGTAAGCAGGTATCAATCTGCATCTGTGAAGAAAGTTTTCTTACCAAAAATTCTCTGCACTTCTAGCAAAAAATTATAAATACAAAAATTTTTTTAAAAACAGTCAAAAAGTAGCCTAAAAAAATATCTCTAGGAGGACTGAAATGAAAAAAGGAGAGGAATAAGATGACTAGATTGAATATCATTACATTGTTATCCTGTAATATTAAAAGAATTAAAAGGTCTCCACCACCATCATTCAAAGAGGATTTATAAAAAGGTGTGGATAAGACTGGTGCTGAATGGCAGGGCATGAATAGGTTCTGACCTGTACCATATCAAGGAATATGTCTAATGATAAGCTCAGAGAGCCTTTGTAAGTCATATTGATGAAATCAGAGGAGAAATTCCTAGTTTGAAACACAAGGCACAATCACAAGGGCATTCTCTTTGCCAAAAGATACCTTTATTTAATAGAAAAGGTTACAGATAAAATTAAAAGATAAAATGGGCAACAGGAGCTGTAAATATGAAATAAATTCTGGAGAGCAATAGAGTTAGCAAGGAAAGAGGTTTGGAAGTAGCCATTAAAAGAATGTGCCATGAGGTATGAATAGGCCTTTGATTAGCTAGCTAAATCCACAGAGTAGTTTAGGAGACTAATCAGAGTAATTATACTAAGGAGAAAGATGCCATTAAAGGGAAGATGCTATGAGGAGGTAGAGAGTAACTCATAGTGGGCTGAGATCTTCCTCACGAGGACATCTTTTATTGGGAAAATATAATGTGGGGGTTTCTCACGGAAGGAAAGGAAGGATCAAGGAAGAATTGGGGAGATAAAAGATGTGTATTGATATTAAGACTGTCTTAAAGATATTCTGGGAAAACTTGGTTCCCATCAGAGCTTAGTAAAGCAGTCTGGGAAGTTCCCCATTGAAGTATCTTAAAGATATACAAGGCTGTCTGGGCACATTATGGTTATTTTAACTATGGTAATAAGACAATCTGGGAAACTAAGTTCCCAGGATGCGCAGTTTAGCATTTCCTGACTAGGGGATTTTCAGAATTCACATCAATATGACCTCCTGAATTTGTTTCTTGATCTGTAAATTAAAGACAGTGGGGAAAGAGGTGGAAAGGGCAGTTATAGGAAAACAAGACAAAAATGATCAGATCCAGTTTGTCCTATTCTAGTATTGCTAAGTGAGACTAATATTTGGGTTGAGCTGAGTAAATGCTTTTCAATTCTCATGATGCCTTTGGCTAATAATGGCAAAACCAAATTACCCTAGAGATTCACTGGCTATGGAACATAAACCCTCTGAGGGCAAGGAGTATTTTTTTTTAGTTTTTTAATTTATAGAATAAAACAAGCAATTTCATAAATATTAAAAATGATGATTGCACATGAAACTGAAAACATATGCAACTTGGTATTCCTTTTATATTTATAATAAAGTTATCATGCAAACTTTTTCCTCTTTTTTTTCTTCCCTTCCCCCAGATGGCTATCATTAGACACACATTTTATATATTTATATCTATATATGTAAAATTATTCTATACATCTATTTTATCAGTTCTTTCTCTTAAAGACAAGGAATAATTTATTTTGTTTTGACTTTCTATCTTCAGTCTTGCACAGTGCCTTGTATATAGTAGTTTCTTAATAAATGCTTATTATTGGATTAGATTGGTTTGGACTGGACTGGACCAGACTAAATTAGATTGGGTAAAGGGGGGAACTTTGCCTGCTTTTCTGTAATTTCCCCCTTTATTTTTCCTTTTTCTACACTTGTATTGCCTATCTTACAGGGTTGTTGGGTTTTTTTTTTTATAATTATAACTTTTTTGATAGTACATATGCATGGGTAATTTTTTACAACATTATCCCTTGCATTCACTTCTGTTCTGAATTTTCCCCTCTATCCCTCCACCCCTTCCCCTAGATGGCAGGCAGTCCCATACATGTTAAATGTGTTATAGTATATCCTAGATACAATATATGTGTGCAGAACCAAATTTCTTGTTGCAGAGGAAGAATTAGATTCAGAAGGTAAAGATAATCTGGGACGAAAAACAAAAATGCAAACAGTTTACACTCATTTCCCAGTGTTCCTTCTCTGGGTGTAGCTGATTCTGTCCATCATTGATCAATTGGATCTGAGTTAGATCTTCTCTATGTTGAAGATATCCACTTCCATCAGAATACATCGTTATACAGTATCGTTGTTGAAGTGTATAATGATCTCCTGGTCCTGCTCATTTCACTCAGCATCAGTTTGTGTAATTCTCTCCAAGCCTCTCTGTATTCATCCTGCTGATCATTTCTGACAGAACAATAATATTTTACAGGATTGTTTTGAAGAAAGAACAATATAAGTGTTTTGAAGTAATACATAATTAACAATTATTATTATTATTTAAAAATAAATACTTGGAGTTAAGGGAGAGAGAGAGAAAAAGAGAGAATGAGTGAAGAGAGACAGACAAAGAGGGAGAGAAGGAGAAAGGGAGAAAAAAGGAAGGGAGGGAGGGAGAGAGATAGAGACAGAGAGAAGAGATAAAGACAAAAAAAGACAGAAAGGAGACAAGAGATGGGGAAGGGAAGAAGAAACTGAGAGCAAATGAGAAGAGAGAGAGAGAGAGAGAGAGAGAGAGAGAGAGAAAGAGAGAGAGAGAGAGAGAGAGAGAAGAGACAGAGAGAAAAAGAGAGAGAGAGGAGACAGAGAGAAAGAGAGAGAGAGAGAGAGAGAGAGAGAGAGAGAGAGAGAGAGAGAGAGAGAGAGAGGAGACAGAGAGAAAGAGAGAGAGACAGAGAGAGAGAGAAGAGACAGAGAGAAAGAGAGAGAGACAGAGAGAGAGAGAGAGAGAGAGAGAGAGAGAGAGAGAGAGAGAGAGAGAGAGAGAGAGAGAGAGGAGACAGAGAGAAAGAAAGAGAGAGAGAGAGAGAGAGAGAGAGAGAGAGAGTGAGAAGAGACAGAGAGAAAGAGAGAGAGAGAGAGAGAGAGAGGAGACAGAGAGAAAGAGAGAGAGAGAAGAGACAGAGAGAGAGAGGAGACAGAGAGAAAGAGAGAGAGAGAAAGAAAGAGAGAGAGAGAGAGAGAGAGAGAGAGAGAGAGAGAGAGAGAGAGAGAGAGAGAGAGAGAAATTGGCCAAGTATCTTGGCTAAATCTAACACTGTGGCTGCTATGGAAACTAGGATTTTAATTATGTGATAAATGAACATCTTATCTTAGTGAGTATCCTAAGGACTCAATTCAGAGTTTCTATAAGAAAATAGATGGCTCAGGAACAACTGCTAGAGCTCAACAATGCACAGAAAAAGATGTGAAAAAGAAAATCCAAAAACGGCCTTCAAAGATCACATGGTAAGGAAATAGTTAAGTCACAATACTGACAAAATACATAACAGAGTCATAAATAGAAAGTCCCAGAAATTGGCAGAGGATTACCTCAGGAACATGCAATGATTATGACAAATGTACCCTGAGTTGTCTCATTCTTAACACTGCAGAAAAGGCTGTGATTCCCAAACTCGCCATTGAAGAGAAACATTTTATTTGGTCAATTGCCAGAGGGAGGTCCTGATTCATGCTCAATTTAATATTTTCTTTATTAATTTTTTCAAAGATTAAACATTGTATTTTACCCTCACCTGGCAGTTTGATTCCTATATGGCTGAGAGCATGAAACTTCATTAAATGGTAAAGAAAAATATAAAATGTAGATTACATATATAATTTTAATTTTTTCTTGTTTGACATATTTTATTTTCCCCAATTCCATGTTAAAACAATATTTTAATTTTTTTTAAGTTTTGAATTTCAAATTTTATCCTTTCCTCCCTTTTGTCCTCCCCTCCCTCTCTTCTCCCTTTAATAATAAGTAGTGAGATATAGGTAGAAATATTGTAAAATATTTCCTAGTCATTTTGTACAAAAAGACTTGAGTAAAAGAAAAAGAATGGAAGAAAGAAAGTGAAAAATGGCATGCTTCAGTCTCTATTCAAACAAGATAGTATGTTTCATCATTAGTCCTTTGGAATTGTCATGGTAAGATTGAGAATAGCTGAGTAATTTGCAGTTCTTCATTGTACATTTGCTGTTACTGTGCAGTGTTTTTCTTGAATTTGCTTCAATTTTTGCATCAATTCATGTAAGTCTTTCCAGATTTTTCTGAAATCATCCTGTTTATCATTTCTCATAGCATGATTATATACCATCACAATTTTATACCACAGCTTGTTTAGCCATTCCCCAATTTTGGCAATATATCTGTTGCTCAAAAACTGCTATAAACATTTTTGACCCCTCTCTTTATTATGTCTATAGGACATAGAACTAGCATGGTTTTGCTGGATCAGAGCATATGCACAGTTTGAACATAGTTCGCTTGCATTTTGTTTTCTCACTCATTTTCTTTCCTTTTTGATCTGAGAATTATATAAATATGTTTACACATTTTTAAAAATCTTACCTTATGATTCTAACCTAAAAAGAGAGGTAGCATGATAAGACAGATGGAACACTATGTCTGGACTAGGGAAGACATGTGTGAATCTTACCTCAGATAAATCACTGAACAAATCCCTTAACTTCAGTTTCTTAACTGCAAATGGTGGGGTGGGATTGAGATTCTCTAATATCCCTTTTGACTCTAAGTCTATTAAATCAATCCACTTAGGCTTCTCAGTGAACATATACGGTATGTTCATAATTGTGTTTATTGAATGTCTGGATACATATTTCTTAGCAAAACTCTCTCTAAATACTAAACACAGTAACTTCCAGGACTCTTTGTTGTTGTTATTGTTGTTCACTTATGTCTGGCTCTCCAGGATCCCATTTGGGGTTTTCCTGGCAAAGATACTGGAGCTGTTTGCCATTTCCTTCTCTGATTCTTTTGATAGATGAGGAAACTGAGGCAGAGTTAAGTGACTTGTCCAGGGTCACATAGCTATTAAGTGACTGAGATCAGATTTGAACTCAGGAAGATGAGATTGGTCTGGCATTCTATCCACTATACTATACTCTTTGGTAATATATAAAAATTCATTCCTAGTGCTTTTTAAAACTTATTTAGTTACTTCAAATCCTTTTTAGCCATCACAAGGAGATAGTAGGAGCAGCCAGAGTAGAAGGGGTTAGCAGTGAGCAAAGTTCATTCAAATAGCTTTCTGTTTATTTTCCATAAATCAAAACAGTTTGCTATTGTAATTGTTCTTGTAACCCAATACTGCAAACATGTCCCAATCTAACTTTATTGTATTTTTAATTGGCTAAAATAGGCTTAAATCTCAATCCTGTTAAGGGATGAAATAAACCTTCTACTGCATTACTTCTGAGGAAATAAAGCAAACCCACAAGGATCAATCTAAACTTTGTCCAGGTCAGAACAGACTGACAGATAGCAAGAATATCTTGCTATAGATAGAATGCTGGCTTTGGAGTCAATGAGGTGATGATCTTGTCCCTGAAATTTGCCTGCTATTTGACCTTGAGCAAGTAATGAAAAAGGCAGCTGGCTAGTGCAGTGGATACAGCACCAGATCTGGAGTTAGGAAGATGTGAGTTCAAATCTGGTCTCAAATACTTACCCAGCTGTGTGACCCTAGGCAATCCTGTTTACCTCAGTTCCTCATCTGTAAAATGGGCTGGAGAAGGAAATGGCAAACCATTTCACTATCTTTGCTAAGAAAACCCCAAATGGGGTCATAAAGAGTAGGACACCATTGGGTAATAAAAACTCGGTTTCTCCTAGAAAATTAACACAGCAGACATTTAAGAAAGCATTCCACTGACAAGGAAGAAAAAAAGAAAAAAAAAAAAAAAAAAAACTTAAATATCTCCAAATCTGAACTTTCTACCTTTCAAGGAACAAAGAAGCAAAATGGTCTCTGAGGACCAGCCTAACATACATAAAATAGGTTGCACTCCTACATAAGTCAACAAAACTATAATGAAAGATATAGATAATTACAAAAATATAAAACAGATATATTAAAATAAAAAATAATGAATTTAACCTAATCTCAGAAAAAAAGTCTTATTTAAAATAAAATTTTAAAACATCTAAAATAAGTCAAAAATTAACTCCTAAGAGAAAAGAGACAGATTAATTTATAAGAAAATTCTTTGAAAAATTAAGAGAACAATTAATTCCATTATTATAAAAAGCATTTGCAAAAAGAAGGAAATAAGGAATTAAATCAACCTTCTTCAAAGAGACAAATATGATCTGAATATCTAAACCCAGGTTAGCTATAGTAGAGAAAGAAAACAACAGACCAATATCTCAGATAGGACCATATAAAAAGGATTACACATTATGACTAAGATGAATTTATACCAAAAGTAAAGAGATGGTTCAATATTAGGAAAAATGTAACTAAAATAGGCCATGTTAATAATAAAAGTGGCAAAAATAGATTACATAGATACAAAATATATCATCCCCTTTATGCTAAAAAATTTTAAGAGTATAAGAATAAATTAACTTTTCCTTAATATAAATAGTATCAAAGAAAAACCAAGAGTTAGAATTTTGTATAATGAAGAAATTAGAGAGCTTTCCAATAAAATCAAGTATACACACAAGGATATGCACTGACATCACTATTATTTGAAAATTTCTATCAATGTTAATAGCAATAAGCAAGAAAAAGAAATTGTGAGATTAAGCAAAAATGTTGAGGTTAGGAAGGGAGACCCCAAAAGTTGGAAGTCACAGTCTGGTGTTGCAAGGTGTCTCAAAAGAATTTGCAGGATTGAACCCATCTCCTGGCTAAAAGACAAAGTTTATTGTAAGTAACACCATTACAAAAGCTGGCTGAAATTCTAAGAGAATTTAGTAGAGAAACAGAAGCAAGGAGATACATTTATCCAGCTTTTAATCATAGACATGCTAATTTTATGGCTCATGTGAAGAAAGGAGTATTCTCCAGAAGTTGCTTCTCATTGACTAGATTATTACTGACAAGATTACCAGTCAGCAATGAATTGAGCAGAGGTCTCCAGAATCAGGCAGATTGTCAGAACAATAGCAATCCTAAATTGGAGGGGGAGGGGGCAGAGGACATTGGAATCAGATTACCAGAACAAAAGCCCCATGGTCAGGGGACCCCAAAACCACCATTATACTTCTGTAGAAGCTATACTATATCAAAGCCAAAGAAAAAATTAAAATATTGTTTTTTTACAACAGATTTGATGATCTCCTTAAAGAGCCTAAGAAATTCATTGAATAAAACAATTTAAAAATAAATTAAATTTAAAACAATAATTTCAGTAAATTAGAAGAATATAACATGGACCCACAAAAAACATCAATCTTTTTATATATTACCAACAAATGTTCTCTGCATTAATCACCACAAGTATAATATTGTGTTCAATTTGGGGCACTAGACATTAGAATGAACATTGATTATCCAGAAAGTATTCAAAGGAAAGGATATCAAGATTCTTAAATTCATGTCAGATTAGAAATGAAAGATTGGTAATGGAGAAAAGAAAATTAAGGGGGCATATGATAGCACTAATTATTTCAAGAACCATTATATAAAAAATGTATAAGCTTTGCTCTGTTTGACCCCCCAGAGTGGAACCAAAAGCAATGGACAATACTGCAAAGAGGCAAATTTAGGCTTAATATCAAGAAAACAAAAACAAAAACAAAAACTTCCTTAAATGAGGGTTGTCTAAACATTTAGAGGTTTCCAAGAAGAGACCGGAAAAAAGTCTTTGTTTTCAACTTTAAAAAATTCTCATCACATATTTTATGACTCTTGTGTAAGTATAGATTGGATTACATGACCATTGA
>NC_133622.1:167892141-167932141 GCF_048593235.1 Sminthopsis crassicaudata | reverse complement strand
CATCATTCAAGCCACATCTGATTCCTCTCTGGCTGTACTCAGGACTTTCTCAACCATGTCCGAAGCATTGAGCATCTTTTTCCATCAGCCCCATCCCACTTCCCCTTTTTTGCTTCCAAAAGAGCAGTCTTTCTCAGTTAAAATATAAACTACTTTGAGGGCTGAGATTGTCTTTCTACTTCCTACTTATACTCCAGAGTTTAGCTTTAGGCGGGTAATTTATTAAGTGATTAATAAATGCTTATGGATTGTTGATTTTACTCACATTTCTTAGTTTTACCCTTCAACATTAGGCAGAACTCTTTCATATGTAGGACCTTCAAATACTTAAAAATATATTATGTCCTTCTTAACCTTTCTCTTCTCTTTTCCTCAACACTTTTAAATGCCTTTGCTATTCTTAGAAATTTCTTTGCTTATTCTACCCCATACTTCTAAAATGTATTGTCTAGAAGGGAAAATAGGCCTCCAAATATTTCCAGATCAAGTTTATTACAACTCTTAAAGAACTATTACTTATTTAGTGAGAAGGAGGTGGTTGTTTGCTATAACAACCAAGAACAATATTTGCAGATCAGCTTATAAGATGTCTCATGATCATTTCCATTTCTTCTTTTATTTATATATGCCAACATTTGGAAAGATTCAAGAGTTTTGTTTTGAAGTGTGTTGTGTTTAGTTTGTTATTTTGCAATCGTTAAAAGATAATTCACTAGAAATCACCACCATCTTGCCTCTGTTTGGAATGGGCATCTGAGGTCTTTGTCCATCTTTAGCCATAAAGATAGTCCCATGCTCTGCTAGCTAGTGTGTCCTTTTTAACCCAGAAAGCAACAGTGTTTTTTCAAGTAGAACAACAACTCTTTACTTAGTATGGGGAAAGCTTCTGTTCTTGTTTGTTTGGGGTTTTTTGTTTTTGTTTGTTTTGTTTTGTTTTTTTTTATCTCCAGACAGGAAATGGAAAAGGATTAACATCTCTCCTGTTTGCTAAGCATGGATTCTCAGTCAGGAACACCTAAGTTCAAATTCAGCCTCCGACTCTTACTAGCTGTATAACCAGGGCAAATCACTTAACTCAGTTTTCTCTTCTGTAAAATGAGCTAGAGAAGAAAGTGGTTTACCATTTTAGTATCTTTGTCAAGAAACCTCCATATGGAAACCCAAAATGCCTTACAGTGATCAGTCCCAATCCAAATTGTTCAATTTCCCTTATTCCTTATTCTTTTGGAAGTTGAGCAGATTATCTAGGGACAATATGGACAAAGGAATGAATGGAGTCAAGTAATTGGAAACAAATGCCCTGAAGACAAGTTCATCTTGTATGCAATGAAACTATTCAAACTTCAGACCCAAACTAGAATGGTCAATGGCTACTTTGTGTCTGAAGATCTTCTCCATGATATTTCAATGTCTCTGCTTTTGCTCCTTCAGACCTCTGGCTTCTCATGTTCTACATACCCAATAAAATGTAAGCTCTTTGAAGATGGTTATCATTCTAATTTTTTTTTTCCTATCACCTATAATGATACCTGGCACATAGTAACACTTAATAAAATGTTAGATGAATTAAATTGGTTTCCTCTTTTAAAATTTTAAGATGGAAAAATCTTAATTTCATAAATTTTGTCACATAACAATAACAATGTCTATGGTGATGCTATCAGGACTAACAATATGTATGATAGATAAATAAAGACAAGGGAAGGTTAGACTTTATTGATCATACCAGAGTGGGTTTAGGGCTATTTTTTTCTGAGTTTGTTCTTTCTTGATCTTGGATGAATTCATTATTGATTCCCAAGATGAACAAATCCAATCTAAGAAACCAGCTAATTGGTTTGAGAGATTCAGAGATCCTGGGTCCTGGTTAAAGCTGAACAGATAGTATGGGGAGCAGGGATTGACAACTTTATCACACATTCTTTGAGAAGATGACTAAGAAAAATTATTTATTGGACCCCAATTTTATTCTAGGCAGTATTAATCAGTTCTGTGTGATTGTTATCAATTATTAGTGATATATTAATTTAGTCAGTCTAGAAACTAACATAAGTATAGAAATTACATATATTAATACACATTTTATAAAGCTTAGATATAGGAATAATTAGATATGGTTCAATATTAGATTATATTAGATTAATTTTAAACTACAGATCATAAACTTACTGTTCACTAACCTGCTATAAAGCTGACTGGTTTTTATAAAGTTCACTTGTTTAACCACAAGAATGCTGATGACCAAACTCAGTGTGGTTAGGATGTCTTGTCATGATATGGAAAATCCTCCAAGTTATTTTTGTATCTCTGGACTATTCTCTTGCCCAACATGAGAGGGAATCATCTTATGACCACTTAGTCAGTGGAGATGACCCTTGCTTTGCCCATCTTGTGATTACTTATGTTGATGTATCATTTCTGGCTCTCCTGGAGGGTCAAAAATCAAGGTCTATCAATCAATGAAACTCTGTATTTTACTTATAGGGACATCTAAGGGAAAAGAAAGAGGGACAAGTACCCCCTATCCTCATGGCCCAGCAGTAGTTGTCTGTGTTAGCTAAGGAACAGCTCCCACAGAAATACAGTGTCTCTATGAATGCCAGATATAAGAGATCTACAGGGTATACTAGGAGACACATTGAAAGAGAAGATATAAAAGGGTGTAAAGCAGAGACTTGAGCTCCTTAATAAGCCTGCCCAAAAGGTTTTATTCGGTGCAAACCAGTTAACAAAGCAAGCAGGAAAGCTTAGGGTGAAAGGACTATGAGTGGTCAAAGCATGGCTTTGAGACCATAAGGCCTATAAATGAAAGCCCCTCTTTGGAAGTATGTAAGCTGACATTTCAAAAGCTCTGCAAGAAGAATCTTTCTTTTGGGGGAACAATATTATGGAGTGAAGTAACAACTTTTCTTTCTAACAGACAAATGATTCTTGAATCTAATGATACTAAAAACCTCAGTAGCTTCAGTCCTCTACATTTTCCTGTAGAAGAACATAGAAATGTTGAGAGAAAGGAGAGAGAGAGGGGGTGGAGGGAGGGAGAAAGGAGAAAAGAGAAGAAGAGAGGAGGTAGGGAGGGGAGGAGGAAAAAGGGAAGAAGAGGAGAGAGGAAAGGAGAAGAGAAGAAAGGAGAGGAGAGGGAGACAAAGCAAAAAAGAAGAGACAGAACAAAGGGGGAAAGGGGAAGGACAGGGAGAAAGGAAAGAGGGGAGGGAGAGAGGAGAAAGAGGGAACAGCAGATGGAAAAAGAAAATGGGAATGCTTTTTTTCTGATTTAAAAACAGCAATCATTTATTTTTGTAGTCATAACTTGAAACCACGGAAACTGTAAAGTACGTACTTTGGCAAATTCAAGGGCTAGCACACCAGACTCTGTGTAAGTGCTATAGTTGCAAAGGCTTAGAATTATGTCAGTGCATAAGAGCAATAGGAAACTTTATTTTTTTTTAAATGTTTGTTCTAAAGGAATCTCCAAATACTTAGGCCTTCTGGGTCCAGAGATGAGGATATATTTGAATTCTTTCTTTTCCTTCTTTATCACTAAAGTTAATTCCAACCTCCCTATATTAAAATTAAAAATAGAAAAAGCAGGGAATTGGAAAAAACCAGTGGTCATATACACATATTTTATGTGATTTTTGTCAGCATTAAGGAATCACTAAATTAATACAACTATTATTTTGTCTATAATTCATTACATCAGAATTTAAGGCTGGAAGGGAGTTCATTGAGCATCCGGTCTAATCCATGCCCCCAAAAGAAGCAAAGATGCCAGATGACCACCATCTTAACATCAGGTTTATGTGATTTCTCCTGACTCATTTCTGCCTTCTAGTGGCAAGTAAAACATAGGACTCACTAGACCTGGAGTCAGGAATACTTGTTCAAATGTCCCTTCAGACTCTTACTCGATGTGACCTTAAGTTCGATGACTTCATCCAACCTTTGTTTACCTGTTCCATCAACTGTAAAATGAGAATATTAATAGCACCCATTTCCCAAGATTAGTGTAAGGACAAAACAAAAAATATTTATAGAATGCCTGGCATACAATAAATGCTAGCTATCATTATTATTATTTATTATTAAATCTAGTCCCATCTTCATATGATAAGCTCTCTTAATAATTGAAAACAGTGAGCACATCCCCCATGAGTCTTTTTTTCTCCCCATGGGCAACATCACCAGTTCCTCATAAGTCACGGACTCAAGGCTTTTCACTACCATGATTGCCCTCCTCTGGATAGTGTCCAGCTTATCACTATCCTTCCTAAACTCTAGGGCCCAGTACTGAACACAGTCTACTAATCATCTGACTAAAGCAGAGAACAGAAGGAACATCACCTATTTATTTTTAGAAGTTATGCCTCTTTTAATAACCTCACTATCTCACAATCTCTGTGACCTCCCTTTCCATCACTAGACACTCCTTCAAAAATTTTTTTCCTCAAATCTGTGATCAAAGTAGTGGAGTTGGAATTATTCTTGCTCTCCATCACCATTTCTAGGTCCTCCCTCTTCTTCCTTCAATAATTCAGTTACCTCTCTTCCTCTGAGGTTCCCTCAATTTTTATATAATCCTCTAATCAAAATTTTATTAGCTGTATTCTACTGACCTCCAAGATACTCCTCTTTTTTTCTTAATGAGTTCCGTGCTTGTATCACAGTCTTTCTCTCTTCCTCAATTCCTACCTTCATACTAGGGGACTCTAACACGCATTTTAATACTCCCTCAAATACTCTAATCTTTCAGTTTATCAATTTATAGATTTTCCAAGACCCATTTCTTCCCTACCTCAACTACATGAAGCAGAGATTACTGCTCCTTTGTTCTTGTTATCACCTATAACTAAACTATCTCCATCATTTGGGAATTCTGAAATTCCCTTATGTGATCACAATATATAATCATATTCTCCTTTTGCCTTGCAATCTCAAACCTGTTCTTTGTTCACACCATAACTTCCTATCCCTTGACCTTCAGTTTTCCACTCCCGGATTGATTATATTCTTCTCCCTTCCCCATCTTGACCCTTTAGTAAATTAATTTAACTCTACATTGTCCTTTTCTCTTGAATTCCTCATTCCCTTATCCTGTCTCTAGTCTTGCTCTGCCAAGCCTCAGCCTTATTCCACTGTCTTCACGCTGACTCATGTGCTGAGGAATGAAATAAGAGAAACATATAATAAAGAGTTGCCTCTTCTCCCCTCTTCATTTCATATCACCCTGATGCTTTGGATATTTTCTCCTCCTTCATCCCTATGTCAGATGAAGAGATGACTCTTCTTCTGTTTAAGGCAAACCCCTCTATATATACAAGTGATCTCATTTAACTCAGTCTTTTTAAACAGATTGCCACCTTCATCATCCCTACTTTCACTTATCTTAAATCTCAACCTACTTTTGACTGCTTCTCTGTTACTTACAAACTTGCTTATGTCTCCCCCATTCTCAAATACCTCTCACTTGGTTCATTCATCCTCATGATTCATTCCATAGCTTTCCTCCCTTTTCTGGGTAAACCTTTATGATAAAGGCATCTACCATTGGTCTTCTTATTCTTCCTTTTACTCTGTATAGTCTGGCTTTCTACCTCATCATTTAACCAAAACTGCTCTCTTCAAAGGTATTAATGGTGTCTTAATAGCCTAATCTAAAGGCCTTTTATTAATCCTCATTCTCATTGACTTCTCTGCAGCCTTTGACACTGTTTATCACCCTCTTCTCCTTAATACTAATTTCTCTCTAGGTTCCCATGTATGAAAAAGAAATTGAAAAGCCACTCAACAAAGAGAAATATTTAATCTATTTTTAAATTTAAATTATTAAGAGAAATAAAGGTGGGATTTACAGTCTGCCCATTGCAATCTGAGACCCTGAGATATAAAATTCACAGTAACTTATAGGTCTCCTAATTTATGTATAGTACAACAAAATTCTCTAGAAGATGATCCATATAAGATTCATTTTGTAGGTTATTATACTCTAACTTGGTACAAAATAATTAGGTACATTGGAAGGAGTTCTTGATCTGGATTCAGAGGATTTGGATTAGACTCCTAACTTATTACCTATTGATAATTAGAATTTATATAGCATGATAAGGTTCTCAAAATGCTAAATAATAATAGCTAATATTTATATAGGACTATATTAATTCATTTGCTCCTTATGAAAACTTATAAGATAGGATCTATTATTATACTCCTTTTACAGATGGAGAAACTAAGTCTGAGAATAAGTCTTATTCCATCTACCAAAAGCCAAGAATATTCTTAGGTTAAAAATAAGTCTTTTTTAACCTCTATTCCTACACAGGGATCAAAACCCTTTGTTCCAGACAACTAGTCCACTCAGGGTTAGATATTCCCAAGGGCCTCTCTAGTTTAACATAAAAATGAATTTGAGCCAGAACAAGACAGAACAACAGGTAAACTAAGGAGACAAGGTCATTATTTTCCAACTTCCCAGTCTGCATTTTTTTTTTATTATGCATGTCACTCCGTAACAATACCCTCTTGTTATATTTTGGCCAGTAAAAAAAACAAAAAACAAAAAACTCATTGTTTCCCAGAATATATAAAATATCCATGAATTAAAAGTGAACATTAAGAGAGAAAGAGAGAGAGAGAGAGAGAGAGAGAGAGAGAGAGAGAGAGAGAGAGAGAGAGAGAGAGAGAGAGGATGAAGAAAGAAGGGGGAAAAGGGAGGGAGGGACAGAGAAAAGGAAGGAGAGACTTGGAGTATTGAACAATCTGCATAAGCTAGAGTAAAATCTCTGATGTAGGACCCTGTACAAGAAGGATCAATGAAAAAAAGACCCAAGTCTAATAATAACTGGTGCTTAGGACTGAGAATCTCTAGTTCAGGAGATATGGAGTCCAGACTCTGGAGATACAAAAGAGGAAAGCTTCTGCTAATCATAAGATCAAATTTATTTACTTTTTTTCCCTAGAAGAGCATAATAATGCCCTAACTAAAGATTTCAGCTGAGAAAATAGCTGGGAGCAATGAATGCTAAATCAGAGACTCAAGCAAAGCAAAATAAGGAAGCACTTGGTCCAGCAGCAAGAAATGGTATCTAACAACAAAAATGAAACCAGTGCTATGTTGATTGGAGCAATTCAAAGATATCAATAAGGGGGCAGCTAGGTGGTGAAGTAGATGGAGCACCAGCCCTGAAATCAGGAGGACCTGAGTTCAAATATGACCTCAAACATTTAACACTTCCTGGCTGTGTGACCCTGGGCAAGTCACTCAACCCCAATTGCCTCAGGGGGAAAAAAAGATATCAGTAGACCTGCATCATTAAATTGCCTTTTCCTGGGATTTTTTGTTTGTTTGTTTGTTTGTTTTAGATACAGTTCCTTGTGAGTGCTTTGTTCTCATGTGATTTCTAAATGTGTGTATCTCCACTCATGTTTTCTATGTGTGTCTCATCTTCCTAATGATTCTACATGTATTTGTGTGAGAATGTCCCAATTATTGAGGGTTTTTTTTTTTAATTAGAAATTAGAAATTATCTCCCTCCTCCACCATTCTTTCTGTAAATAGTAAGCTAGTTGATATAGGTTATATATAGATGCATTCAGGTAAAATATATTTCCATATTAGTCACATTGTGAAAGAAGAAACAGGCCAAAAGAAAAGAATCGTTTTTTAAAAAGGAAGTAGAAATAGTATGTTTTGATCTGCATTCAGACTCTATCAGTTCTTTCTCTAGAAGTGAATTTTGCATCATAAATGCTTTAGAATTGTCTTGAATAATTTCTGCGATGAGCTAAGTCATTCATAGTTGATCATAGCACAGTATTGCCGGAATATGCCCCAGTTTTATGGTGAAACATGTTATGTGAAATTTCATTAAATCCTTTTGGCTTTGATCCAATTATGTCCTCCAGAGAACTATTAAAGGTAAATATATTGGTAGGGGTTCATGAACTATAGTTTTAGGACTTCAGATGCAGAGCACACCTTGAACCTGAATAAGTCATGTTCTGGGAATATGGCCTGATAGTTATGAGATGCTCCTAGACACTGCAAATATAAAAATGATAGGTGACCTATATCTACTGAAAGATATCTTAAAAAGTTTGCAAAGCAGTTTATATAAATTATTACCATTGCTGACTCACAGCAATCCTATGAAGTATCAATAATAAATGAAATTGATATATAGCCCCCTAAGGTATACAAGGTACTTTGCTTACTTTATTACACTGAGGTATCACATACTGAAAAAACTGAGGATCAGAGAGCTTCAGTGATTTGCCCAAGACAGAGGATTTGAACCCAGGACTCTGTCTGGTGAACTATCTACCATTCCACACTCAGCTACAGTTTAAAGGAGTCAACGTTTTGCCCAACTCCTACCAACATCCCTTCATGACCTCCCCCCAAAAAGGAGGAACTGGCAATTAAAAAGGGCCAAAGCATGGAGAGAAATGAGTAATTCTCTGCCCTTTTCCAAAATGGAATTCTTCAGAGAAGAAAGCGCTCTCTTCAAGAAAGCTTGACCACAAGGATGCTATATCATAGGCACAAGCCAAAATCAAGCACTTGGGTACTCTCAAACCTATTGTTAAATCTATTGTAAGGCAAAGAGCATCAGTAAATACATTCATCCTCAATGATCAGAATCCCCAGTCCTACTCCCATGTCAATGTAATGAATGCCTTATTCCACATGTTTTCTTTAGGCTATTCTCTTTAGCATAAGTTCATGTTAATTCCTCTCCAAATATTTTATATTTTTATAAAATAACTTTTATAAAGTGATATTAAACAGAATTTTGGGTTCCTTGTCATTTTAAGACCTGTCCCCTCTCTCTGGTCCTCCCTCTTTTTGTCTCTTTCTTTGCCCCTTCCACCTCCACCCCTCCCTCATTCTCATTCTCTTGTTTCCCTCTCTTCTTCCCATCCCTCATCCTTCTTTATCTTTTTTATCCATTCCTTTTCTCCTTCCCCATCTCTCCTCCAGTTTTCTGCCTCCTCCTTCCCTTCCCCTCCTTTCTGTTTTGATTGTCTCTGTCTCTGTTTCCTCCTCCTCTCCTTCTCCTCTTTCTCCTCCTCCTTCTCTTTCTTCTCTTCCTCCTCCTCCTCCTCCTCCTCCTCTCTTCCTTCTTCTTCTTCTTCTTCTTCTTCTTCTTCTTCTTCTTCTTCTTCTTCTTCTTCTTCTTCTTCTTCTTCTTCTTCTTCTTCTTCTTCTTCTTCTTCTTCTTCTTCTTCTTCTTCTTCTTCTTTTTCTTCTTCTTTCTTCTTCTCTTCCTCCTGCTCCTCCTCCTCCTCTTTCTCCTTCTCCTCCTCCTCCTCTCTCCCTCTCTCTTTCCTTTTGTCCGTCCCTCCCTTCCTCCCTCCCTCCCTCCTTCCTTATCTCTGTCTGTCTCTTTATCTCTATCTCTCTGTCTATCTCTCTCTCCCCCCCTCCCTCTGTGTGTTTCTTTCTCTCTTCCTCCCTTGCCTCCCCCTCCCCCTTACCCACACAGTATCATAAAACAAGAAAAACACACTGATTCTGACTCAAAGGACCTCTGATATTTATTGCCCATGTGACCTGCAGCAAATACTTTAACTCTCTTAGGCCTCAGTTTCTTCATTTGTAAAATGGACAGGATGGACTATGAAGCTGCTAATATTCCTTCCAACTCTAAGCCTATCATCCTATGACACTCTTCATGGAGGAGAAAGCCCCCCTGCCCAACATAAAAGGGCCATCTTTTGCACTCCTGCATGAGGAAGTTTCTGGTTCTCTTTTTAGAGAAAAGTGATTCCCCAGATGTGTCTGGCTAAATAAAAGAAGGCTTCAGTTGTCTGCCTCCTTTTTTATTTTTTTGGTCAATGAACCAGAAACAATGACTGCTTGGAAGAAAACCACGGATATTTCAGCTTTCAGAGTTCTGCTAACTGTTCCTCTGAGCTCTAGTCTAGACACAAAATCTAAAGTTTCTAGCCTGTCATAGATAGTAAAGAGACAAAAATAAACTGGAAAATACTCCTACTTTTGTTTTGGTCTATAAAACTCAAATAGGAAATTTAGTGCCTTATTAGTGAGCTGTCTGAGACCAGCAAGATCTAGGCACACAGGTAGTTTTTCTTCCCTGAGAGGATTAACCATGTGGGACCCATGTTTGGATTTAAATATACCATCTTTGAATCATGAAATATTATTATAACTTTTAGAATTATTTTTTCATGTAATATTATTTGTCATTTTTTTGTATTTATCATTTACTTTATTATTAAAAGGTAGGTATTATAACATATAGGTCTTACAGTGAAATGGGGTATTTGGGGGGAAGGAGTGGTAGTGATATGGGTCTATCATTTCATGAGCATCAGAAACTTTCAAAGGGAAAATTGCCTCCATCAGGATTTCAGCTAAATCAGAAGCTAGAAGCAGGAGAAAGTTGTGTCCTGCTGATCTGCCCAGTGGATCAGTATCAAAGAGAACGCTCCCTGATGGAGACTATAGCACAGTAGCCTCTTGCAAAGGCTATAAGCCAAGGAGCATCAGGCGCAATAATGTCAGAGAAGGTAAGAGTGTAATGTCCATGAAGGCTCCAAGTTTGACCGTATCCCACAGATGCACAAGACCTGTCCAGCAGAAATTATTATGTCATAATAACAGCTAACAGCACTCGGGACCTGCAGAGATCACATCGCAGAGAGTAAGGTGGCTGTGGTGTAGATGTGGAGCATTTTAAGTTAAGTTAACTACCAGGTAGATTGATCTGGGACTCAATTATGGGCCCTTTGGGTAAAAAGAATAAACAGGAGATTTCAGAATGTTGAGGAAGCTCCTGAGATCTCAGAGAAACTCCTCGCTGACTGTTTTCAAATTCCTTGCCAGGGGCTTTCACTTTCACAAACTGCTTTCTACCTGCCTTGGGAACTGTTCTTATGAACAAATGTATATGCATATCCCTCCCTTCCTTCCTTCCTTCCTTCCTTCCTTCCTTCCTTCCTTCCTTCCTTCCTTCCTTCCTTCCTTCCTTCCTTCCTTCCTTCCTTCCTTCCTTCCTTTTTTCCTTTTTTCCTTTGTCCTTTCTTTCTTTTTCTTTCCTTCATCCAACTAACATTTGGTGACAGTCTACTATGTGTTGGAAACTGTAATAGGTGATCTCCTACATAAAAGAGACAATGATACAGTTTATACTCCAGTCCCCCTGAGCTTACATTGCCAATTAATTTGCTTGGATTTGTGAAGAAACACTCTAAAGAAATGCCAATGAAACAATTGAACACAATTTAATTTCATGTTCGGTTTTGATCACAGGGTTGGATGGCTGAGCAAACAAGAATTAAGTGACTTTACCAGTATCACATAGCTAGTATCTGAGGCCAGATTTGAACTTAGGAAGATGAGTCTCCCTGACTCCAGGCCCAGTGCTCACCAGCACCACTAGCTGCCCAGTGAAGATTGTAGTTTAGTAATTAAATATTTTTGTTTCTGCAATGCATAAAATATATACAAAACCCCAATTACACATACCCTGCCCTTCCCATTATACTTAGATCAAAGATCAACCATAGGCACTTTTAATACTTTGATACTTTTTTTAAATACTTGCCTTAAAATAACTTTATTTTTCACAAAGTTGAGAGATGTTACATCACCAAGGGCATCAATTTTACAGTGGCTTCAAATCACTTTTAGAGCCTTTTCATAACATCTTGCACATTAGAAGAGGGTCTGTCCAAAGCAGAGCCCCCACCAGTCCCAGATGTCTCAAGAAAAAAAGTAGCAAAGACATTGTGCAGTCAAGAAGTTCATCCCCCTGGGTCCTAATTAATTCCCATAAGTCCCAAAAATTATATATATATACATTGATAAAGAATCACATTAACACTAGGTATAGAAGGAGTAATGTCCTTCACCAAGGACAAGTAAAAATTGCCTATCAGCACAAAGATGGTACTTTTAGTTAACTTCCTCATGAAAAAAACATTAATACTATTGTTTATCTTCTTCTTTCATTCATAGACTTTTTTTAAGGCTTCTCAGGGAAAAAAAACAACCTAGAAACAAGACAGGCTATAGTATTCTGCCTCTAGAAACAAATCCATCTTTCAGAACTAGATTCAAGGCATAAACCATTCTGTAAAATGCTGTCAGATGCCCTATATTTAACAGTGAAGAGTAGTCAAATTGCATCCATCCTGCCTCAATATAATATAGCAAGAACTGAGAGAGGTGTTTGTTTAGAAGAGGAACAGGCTCGCAAGAACTGATTATTAAATTTTCAGGATGAACATCTACATCTTAGAAAAAGGCAAAGAAAATATAATAAATCAAGCCTTTATGTAGTATTTTGCTATTTTCTAAACTTAAGAACAGAATGGAGAAAATGTTATTAATGTAAATTAAACTTAAAAATATGTTCTGTGTTCTCTTTTTTCCTTTTTTTTTTTTCAGAGTTGATTGTTAAATATTTACCAGCATACCACTAGATGTATTTCATATGTTTGGTGCTCCTTGAGAATCCACCAATGAATTAAAAGTACAACGAAAAGCAGTGATTTACTATGCATTATACCTATACATATAAATACAGGGAATTAAATATTGAAAGAAAAGTCAAGGAAATCTTTATTCCAGTCCTATCTTTAATACATTTTCTAGCTATGAGCCCAGGCCAGTAATTTAACTTCTCCACAGAGCCTTCTGTGACTATATATTTGAAATGGACTACTGACTGCCATTCATAACATCCATCTGCAACTATCAAATGTTAGCTCTGGACAGAAATGAATGCCTGCAGTAGAATTCTCCTGAAATAATTTCTATCCACAGCAAAATTTGCGATGAAATCTATTAGAGACCATATGAGGAAGAAGTAGTGACAGGGTGTTTTCTGTACTCATAGGGAAAGAAGTAGGTATTATGACCATTGAGAGAAATTGTTATTTTGCTATTATAGTAATTACCAATAATTAAACTAGCTTTCAAGATCTTTTCTCCTTTATTTCTTCATTTAGGGTCCAGCCCCCATAGATCAGTTAGTCAATTTCTGAAGGATATGGATGATTGATGAGATTATTCCTAACCTTCAGAGAATATGCTTCTCAGTCTTGGTCTGGACCCCACCCAACCAAGATAGGGGAGAATATAATCAGAATCTAGTTTGGGCAAACTAGATTGCCTCACGGAGAACAGTCCTGTTCTCCATTGGAGCTAAGGGTGACCCAGTTCATGAAGGAGAAAATCAAGCAGAGTAGTCTGGGGTGGAAATGGATTGGCCAATGAGTCTCATAATCAAGCCACATTCTCAGCAGGAGGAGCTGAAGACTCCTGGCTTACGATTTCATCAAATATCCCACTAATCAGAATTGTTTTCTCCTGTCAGAGGAAATCCTTTTGAAAAATATTTAAGACAGTCAGTGCCTCTATTGGAGATCTTTGGTTATGTAGAGAAACCACTGGCTGTTAATTCATTGATTATTAACCTATTTTAAAAACTAATTTTTAATTAATCAGAAACTCTGTCTCTCAGTTTTTTTCATTCATACAACTTATTTTTAAGTGAGCACGGGCAGTGAAGCAGTATAGTTGAAGTGGAAAGAATGTTTGGCCTGGAATTGAGAGACCTAGGTTTGGATGCTAGCCCTACCCTTTACTAGCTTTGCCATTTGGGAAAAGTCACAAAATCTTCTAAGTCTATAAAATGTGGAAAATGATATTTACAATACTTGTGTCATAGAGTTGTTAACTCAGTAAGTATTTATTAAGTATACAGTGTCAGAAAAAGTGAAACAAGTACACTCTCAAGGTCTCAAGAATTTTAGAATTCATGATATGACATGGGAGACTCTGGCATGGGACTTCCAGCATGACATTCTCTGATCAGACAAGGTGCTCTGCTTTCTGAGCAAAGTAGAATTGAATTAACTCAGAAGAAACTAGAGATGTGCAGAGTTATGGAAGCTACTCGAGAGGTGGAGCCAACATGGATCAGTAAAGGCAGGAATTTGCCCAACCTCTTCCCCAAACTGCTCCAAATTCTTTTAAATAATGACTCTAAACAAATTTTAGAGCATCAAAACACTCCAAAAGATGGAGTAGAACATTTTCCAGTCAAAAACAACTTAGAAGGTCAGCAGAAAAGTTCTCTGATACCAGGGTGGGAGTCCAGCACACCAGCATAGCCCTGGCCCTAGTTCCAGTCCCAACCCCACATCATAAACAGGAATGGGTCTAGAGACCTTTGAATCAGTGGTTTCCAGACTAATAAGCCCAGAGACATCAAAGACAACTTGGAAGCTTGGCAGAAAAGGTTTGTCAGTAGGATGAGAACAAAGTCAGCAAACCAAGAGAGGGTGTGGGCAGTAATGGCAATGGCAGCTTCCTGAGGTCTCAGGTCACAGATTTTATGAGAACTGAGGAAGGACTCTGTTGTTCTAGCATAATAGATTCTACAGGTGCCATGGGACACGAACTCTTCTAACAGCTCCAGGGCAGAAAAGAGTACTTGTGGTCAGGTTCCCAGAAAGATCTCTGAAAACAGCTGCACAAAATCCCTATACCCTGGAAACAAAGCCCTACTTTAAGAAAGAGTTAAAAGCCAAGTAATAAGCTAGGAAAATGAGCAGACAACAGAAAAAATTTCTGACCATAGAAAGTTACAATAGTGACAAGGAATAGTAAAGTCAAAGCTCCTACATCCAAAGATTCCAAGAAAAATGAAAATTGATCTTAGGTTATGGAAGAGCTCAAAAGAATTTTGAAAATCAATTAAGAAAGATTAGAGAAAAACTTAGTGAAAAAGTTGAGAGAGGTATGAAAGGAAATATAAAAAACTAATGAAGCAAAGAAAGGTTTAAAAAGCAAAAATGGCCAAATGGGAAAGGAGGTATAAAAAGCTCACTGAGGAAAATTATTCCCTGAAAATTTGAACTGAGCAATGGAAGGGAATGACTTTATAAGAAATGAAGATTCAGTAAAGTAAACCCCGCCCAGAAAAATGAAAAAAAAATAGAAGACAATGTAAAATATTTCATTGGAAAAACAACTGACCTGGAAAAATAGATCCAGGAGAAACAATTTTAAAATTATTGATCTACCTGAAAGTCATGATCAAAAAAAAAAAAAAAAAAAAAAAAAGCCTGAACATCATCTTTCAAGAAATTATCAATGAAAACTGTCCTGATATTCTAAAACCAGAGGTTAGAATAGGAATTAAAAGAATCTGTCAATCACCTCCAAAATGAAAACTCCTTAGGAATATTATAGCCAAATTCCAGAACTATTAGATCAAGGAGAAAATATTGCAAGCATCCAGAAATAAATAATTTCAGTGTAGTGAAGTCATAGTCAGGATAACATAAAATTTAGCAGCTTCTATATTAAAGGATCAGAGTGTTTAGAACATGATATTCCAGAGAGCAATGGAGCTAGGATTACAAACAAGAATCATCTACCCAGAAAAACTGAGTATGAACCTTCAGGGTTGAAAAGATAGACATTCAAAGAAATAGAGGATTTTTCAAATATTCATGCTAAAAAAAACCAGAGCTGAATAGAAATTTTGATTTTCAAATACAGGACTCAGGAGAAGCATAAGAAGGTAATCAAGAAAGGGCTATCACAAGGGACTTAATAAGGTTTATGTTTTACATTCCTATATAGGAGGATGATACAAGTAACTCAGAACTTTTTCATTCTTATGGTAGTTAGGAACAAATATAAACAGAGGGCACAAGTGTGAGTTGAATGTGAAGAAATAAAATCTAAAAATAAATGAAATTTAGGGGTGAGAGAAGAATGTACTATAAGAAAGGGAAAGGAAGATATAGAATGGTGTAAATTATATGACTTGAAAAGAGTCAAGAAAAAGTTTTTATCGAGGAGGGGAAGAAAGGGAGAAGAAGAGGAATAAGGGGACCTTACTCTCATCAGAATTGGCACAAAGAGGAAATAAAATACATACTCAATAGGGGTATAGAAACTTATCTTACCTTGCAGGAAAATAGGAGAACAAGGAAATATGGAAAGGGAGGTTATAAAAGAGAGGATATATTAGAGGAGAGAATAGTCAGTAGCAAAACATTTTTGAGGAGGATAAGAGTGAAAGGAGAGAGACAACAGAATAAATGGGTGAAATAAAGTTAGTAATAATAACTGTGAAATGAATTTTGAAGCAAGTTTCTCCGATAGGGCCTTATTTCTCAAATGTAGAGGGAACTGAGTCAAATTTATAAAATATAAGAGCCATGTTCCAATTGATAAATGATCAAAAGATATGATCTATGCCCAAAGGGCTATAAATTCATGCATATTCTTTAACCTAACAATACCACTATTAGGCATGAATCCCAAAAGAGGTTTTAATAAAAGGAAAAGAACCTATATGTAAAAAAAAAATAGTTATAGCAGCTCTCAGGGCAAAAAAAGTTGGAAATCGAAGGATTGCCCATCAGTCGGAGAATGGCTAAATAAATTGTGGTATGTGATTATGATGGAATATTATTATTCCATGGGAAATTATGAACAGGATGTTCTCAGGGAAAAAAGAACTGGAAAATCCTCCATGAGTTCAAGTAAAGTGAAATGTACTATATACAAAGTAATAGCAATATTCTGGGATAATCAGCTGTAAATGACTTAGCTATTCTCAGTAGGACAATGATACATGACTACTCTGAAGGATTTATGATGAAAAATCCTATCCATATCCAGAGAAGGAACTCATTGTGTCTGAATACAAATTGAAACGTACTCTCTCTCTCTTTTATAAAAAAAATTTTATTTCATTTTTCTTGAGGAATTTTTTTAGGGTGGGAGATCTAAGTTTTCTTTTACAACATGACTTTTATGGAAATTTTTTGCATAATTTCACATGTGGTTTCTTAATAGGGGCTGGAAGTGAGGTTAAGGGAGAGAATCTGGAATTCAAAAGTTTTAAAAACAAATGTAAAAAATATTGTTTTAAATGTAACTGAGGGAAAATATTAAATTAATTAATTAAATTAAAAGAAAAAATACATCCAAATGTTCATAGAGACTATTTGTGTCTGACCTGTGGCAGAGCCTTCCAGACTTGTATTAATCTGATCAGCCAAGTTGGATATACTAATTTGACTCTAACACAGTGATGTCATTTTGGTCTTCTTTGAGAATGAAGAACAATTAGTATATGACATTGGAAATAGAAAGACAAAAATAAAATAGTCTCTATTTCAAAGAATTTACATTCTAGGGAGAAGACAACAATTACATAGAAAAATAGATATTAAACATATACAGTGGTGGTATAAGTTATGGTTCCTTGCAGGATGGCTGGCTAATTGCTCTGTCAAGTGACTAGGAGTAACTCTAAGGGTCCAGAAGGTTTTCTAGCATTACTTTTCACAAGCCCCTATTAAGTGTTTTTCCTCCAATGGCAATCAATGAGTCTATGGCTCCCCAATATTATTTTACCAGTTAATATAAATTCACTTTTACAAGAGGACATTTATCGATAGGGTATAACATGGACCAAAGTACAGCAGCATCTTAAACTGAAAGTATCCTTTCTCCTCTATACAGCTTCCAAAGAGAATAGATTCAAACTTAGAGAGGAGGCTACAAAATATTCTCACCACCATCACCAAGTTCCTAGGTATAATATGGGCAATTGATGACTATCTCAATTCCTGGCACACTGTTGGATTGGGGTCAATGAGTTTAGCCTTCAAGGCTCTCTCTACATTAGAGCTGGGTGGAGATTCTAGTTGCTAAAAAAGACTCTCGAGGATTCTTCTGACCTTTTAAAGCACACAGAATTGTCTCCTGTATCATTCCATCTTCAATATTTATTTACCTAAAATGACTAAAGAATGAAATGCATCAGAGAGAAAAGAAAGAAAGGCATCATGACTTAGCAATTACATGGGGATTAAAGCAGCTACTATCTCTCTACCCACCTGGAGACTCACAGCTGTTGTTGACTTGCTCACCACCACATAAGAGAAAGAGATAGATAGACATAGATGCAAGAACACAAAATAAGGTGCAGGGAGGATTGGAGAGGGGGGAGGGAGGGAAAGAGAAAAGAGGGAGGGAAAAAGAGAAAAAAGAGAATGAGGGAGAGGAAGAGGAAGACAGGGGGAGAGGGAAAGAGAGAGAAGGAGGGAGAGGGAGGAAAGGAGGTACAGAGAGAGAGCAAGGGAGGGACAGAGGGAGAGTAAAGGAGGGACAGAGGGAGAGAAAGAGAGAAAGAGGGAAGGAGGGAGTTCAATTACTCTAGTTCAAAGTCATCCAGTTAAGACAGAATGGAGAGTGTATGAAGAGAATCCTGTAAAATAAGCCTGGAAAGAAAGGCCAAACCCAGACATCGAAGGACTTCAAAATCCATAAAGAAAAGTTTGTATTTTATCCTAGAAGAAAGAGAGAGACACTAGAGTTTCTTAAACAAAGGGTGCTATCTTGACAGCTATCAATTTGGCACTTGCCATAAGGAGCAGTGCTTTATAAGTTCAAAGAATACAGAAATGTGAATTCTTATTTGGGAGAGAGAATATGCCTTTAAAGAAAAATTACAAATAATAAAAAAGATCATTTTCTACTGGTAATTTTTTGGGAAGATGTCCCAAGATACCAAAATAGTATATATACATATATATATTTTTTAATAACTGCACTAATAGAGGAAGGGATTTTTGTCTTGATTTTTCAATATCATACATGCTTATAAGTATAAGCCTTCAAATTTTTCTTTAGTTTAATTCATTTGGAAAATATGAAGAGAGAAAAAATGGAAAATTACCCATACAGTGATATTGTTTGAGGCAGTATGGCACAGAAGATAAGCTTCACTGGAATAAAAGAGCACCTAGATTTCCGGGAATTGGTAAGTCCCTAGAAACCCCACTTAAGATGCTTACTAGTTTTGGAAACCTGACAATTTACTTCATTTATCACCTTTCCTTACTTTCTATAGCTTTTAGTGTTATATTATAGTGAAGACCTCCCTGAGTCTCAGTTTCCTCAACTGTAAAATGAGGGAATTTGATTAGCTGGCTTCTAGGTCCCTTTCTGGCTCAAGATCTATGATCCTGTAATCCTCAATTTCCAAGGGTGCCTAATTGGTAAAGGCAATTGTTTCTCAAGCTGAGATGTTTCATTTGTTTGCATGTTGTCTCCCCTATTATATTGTAAGTTTCTCAAGGGCAGGGACTATTTTTCCCCTCATTTTGTATCCCCAGTATTTCGCACAGTATCTGGAACAAAATTGACCTTTAATAAATATTGATTGATTGATTAATGTTCATAGTTTAACAATCAGCCTTAGAATGTGCACACACTTGGTCATTCAGGAAGTCAGTGAGCTTACTCCTGCTCCTTGTACTGAGGACCTTCAGAATAACCCAAATAAGCGGGGTGAGCTCCTCTGAGCAAACGCTGCATGCTTCTTGGCAGGTGCAGACAGGAGAAAATATTGTGGTTTGTGTTTTGTTTCCATCCTTGCCTTTCCAAACTTTTATGAATTGTATTGGTCAAATTAGGGTAGAGCTGAGGAACTGGAGAGTTTTCAAGATGTTATTTTCCACTATTTATCCAATGGTCCTGCAACTTGGACTAGACTACCAGCCAGATGAATTCCATCTACATCTTAAGTTCAAAGCCAGTGTCCACTTTAGGCACTTTCTTGCCTTATTTTCTCTCCATTAGAATAAAGCTCCTATGCAAGAATCCCTGGGACCATGGTGGATGACCACACAGTATGGAAAAAGCAGCCAAGAAAACAAGAAGCAACTGGGATCCATTGTAAAGAGCTAAAGAAAAAAAGGAAAGGGGATGAGGGAATGAGAAAAAAATTAGAAAAACAACTAATACCCAGATATCTAGTTTCCCTAAAATTCTTGGAAGTGGTTCTTTTCAGAGAGCATCTACAAAATGGCACTGTGCCTAATGACTTTGCCACACCAACGGAGTAGCTAATCCAAAGAAGGCAGCGGGGTTCAGAATGGTCTCAAAGAAACACAGAATAAAAGTAAGGGAGAAATCCTTTGGGAATCCAATTCTTCCACATATTGGATTGGTGTTGGTGATGGTGGTTCTGATACTTTTGAAGAAAACCTAGAATCTTAGAAGAGGACATAGTGCATAAATCCCAGAACTTTGGATCAAGAAAAACTGAGTTTAATTCCTACCACACATATTTACTAGCAGTGTGACAAAATCATTCAACCTCTCTGTGCTTCATTTTTCTCATATGTGAAAGGAGGGGATTGGATTCAATGAACTCTCAAGTTGTTTGGGTTTTTTTCAGTTTTAAAGACTAATTCTTCACTTCTCCCTCCAGTTGTTACTCCCCCCTGACACTACTTAGAATTTACTTTCTATGTTCCAGTCATATTCTCCCAATAGAATATAAGCTCCTTGAGGGAAGGATCTATTTTTTTCACTTTTGTCTTTGTTTTACTAGCCATTGGCATTGTGCCCAGCATATAGTTGGTGATTAATGAAAGCTTGATGGATTAAAAAGAATTGAAGTACTACACACTCTCCCTTTCCACCTTTAGCATGGAGAAATGGAAGGAGCAGTGCTTTCCTGCTAGCTCTGTTCCTCACTAGTGGAATCCTCCCCTCCCAGAGTGATACTTCCATGAAGACAAATTAGGTGATTTTTGTCCTCCATTCTTGTCTGGTCTTTAATCACTGAACCAGTGTTGCCTGAGACAAATTGAGACCTGGGAAAGACCCTAACTTAAAGAGACCAAGATCTCCCCACTGCAGCTCCTGATGGAGTTTTCACTAGTCCACCTGACCTATGTCTTGCCACTGGATTCTGAGGACTCTGGGGGAAAGAGAAAAGTTTATTTATTCACTGATCCTGCCTCTGCAACCATTCCTGCTTCCAGGGGACTCTTTCTCTTCTACTCTCTTCTCCATCTTTTAAAGTTCTGTCTCCTCCAGGAAAGCTTCCTCAGCCCCAGCTCACAGGCATTTCTCCTCCCATGAATGCACAGACTAGTTGCCTAGATTTCTCATTTGTCATTTAATCATATTCTGCCTTGGGGTTTCCAGTTCAATCCAATTCAACAAATTAGCTCCAATCAATAAAACTTTGTTAAACATCTTTGGTTGTTGGTTGCTAGGAAAAATACAAAGCTTGGGTAAGTTATAGTCCTGCCCTAAAGAAAGTAGTAGGGAACTAATTCACAAATTTAACTATAAAAAGAAGAAACCTTTTTTTAAGTTTCTATTATGTGCCAAGTACCATACTGAATGTTAGGGATAAGGTGATAAAAACAAAACAGTTCTATTTATCTTTTATAAAGATATTTTACATATATACATAAATACACCAGTGTATTTATCTTTTATAATCAACCCAAGGAAAGAATTAGTTCCAAACAAAGGCACTTAATTTAAAAAGGTAGCAATAAAGCATTTCCCCCCAACAAACTGTGCCATACTCTTCCTCAAGCAATCTTAATGGAAAGAGTGGACACACTTAAGAAACCCAAGTGGAGAGGTACACACACACAAGGAACTCTCAAGTGAGGAAGCTCTGCCATCAAAGCAGATTGCCACCTTCCCTGAAACTTCCAGGTTTAGATAGTTGTCTGTGGTCACTGAGAAGTCAAATAATCTGACTAGGCCCATGAAGTCAGCATGTCTCAGAGACAGGACTTTAACTTGTGCCTTATTTGGTTTAGAAATTTTTTTTGGTTTAGGATGTTATATTTGGTTAGAATGTCATATTTCTATGCACAGAAGACCACAAATATAGTGAACATTGCGTCTTGGACATACATGTGAGGGGCACCCACATAGGAGACATGTGAAACAAGGGTACCCACCCAGGACCAAGGATTTGCATAGCTGCTCATGTCTTGTAGCTTCCACTAGGCTTGCTTGCTTCTGGCTTCTAGCCTATGATGCTGGAACAAATGCATCATCTCTATCAGATGTTACACTGATATCATCTCCCCAAGATACTGCTTCCTAGATGCTCTTCATATGGACCAAGTTTCTGCTGAGCACTCTTATTCCCAAACTTCCATCCCACTCAGCTTCTGGCTCAGTAGAAATCCTTGGCTCTCTCTTCCTTCCTTTTATTTTTCCAAATTAAATTTTATTTTACTTTCAAATCTAAATTATCTCCATCCTTCCTCTGCCTCCTCATTAAGGACTCATTAAGAAGCAAGAAAAACAAAGCCTATTAACAATATGTATGATCATGCAAAATAAATTCTCTCATTATTGGCTCTCTCCTCTTCAAGGCAGGAAAGAATATTGCCATGATCCATCAGCTTAAATTCCATGGGTTTTTTCCCAGCTTCTTTAGAAAAGACAAAAACTTTTGTTTGGAACCAGCAAAAAACATGTCTTGCTCCCTCACGGTCTGGACTTTTCTTTGTGGATCCAGGGTTTAACATATTACCTGAAGCTTAATCAATCATTAACATGTGTAACTAATTAGCTGAGTGTGACAAAGCAGGTGGACATGGTAAATATAGAACTAGCTTCAAAACTAAATAAGACCGGAGTTAAAGTCCTTCTCTGATACATGGCCCTGGTCAGATTATCTAACTTCTCAATGACCACAGACAGTTAACTCTCTAAACCTGGAAGTTTCAGGGAAGGTGGCAATCTGCTTTGATGGCAGAGCTTCCTCATTTGAGGATTCCTTCATTCAGTGGGATTATAGGTCCAGGCTCCATGTAAATTTCTATATTGCTTTGGACTGTGAGCTCCTGATATGGAAATACCCTCCACATTTGTAACTCACCGTCTTAGAGAGTTATCTGGTTTAATGAAAAGTTGGTCAAGTTGAACTGAGGTGTTCCTGAACCCAAGCACAATGCACTGTATCACAAATAAATCGTCCTTTCCCATTCTCCTTCCATGTGGTGGAAAAACGAGTTAAATCTGAATCTTTCAGTTAAAACTGAAAGACCAGTTAAGAGAGAGATAAATTTCAGGCCCCAAGACCCGAAAAAATGATTTCATGAGATCATAGACTTAGAGTAGAAGAGAACTTAGGAACCAACAAGTTCAATTTTTTCATTTTATAAATGAGGACCATGTCTTCTTATAGCCAGAAAGTGTCTGAGACAAGACTTGACCCCAGGTCTCCCAAGTCCTATGCCTCATGCATTATTTCAAACTAACTAAAACTAGTTTAATGGAACATGATTGCTACAGACAGATTTTTCCATACAGTCATAAATAGCTTCTGAAATAAGCTAGCATCCATAGATGTCTGGCTCACTGGAGGCTGTGGATGATCTTCCTCAGTAAGTTAAGGTTTAACTTGGTTGAAAATAACGTGCTCTTTGGTGACTTGTGGCAGCCAAAATCTCACACTCAGAAAAGTCAGGGATGAGACTCTGATTTCTTCCTGGAGCCAGTCTGGAGAGCCCAGCTCCCAGCATCTTTAAGGCACATTAAGGGTCTGCAAAATAGGGAGGAAGAGAACCTTGAGTCTCACAGACAGAATAGAATTTTTTTTTATTACAGCTTGTGTTTCCTACCATCCACACCTTCTCTGTAGGGTCCCACCTATGCCCCTTCCACAGCATGTGGTTTTAATTGAAATCACAATGCACATTCATGTGGGTCTCGCTGCCTATTGACCTCCCTTTTCACTCTGTTTAAATATGGCATGGCCTATGACTCCCTTTTAAGGGTCAAGTGTCTGGCATGCGCCAGCTCTGTTATGGGCCGTATAATCTTATAGATTATCCAAGCAGCAGTCCTGGACTCTTTGATGTCCAGAAGGCCTGTGTGTGTACAATATGGGCACTGTGCATGGAGGCTGGGTGAGAGAGGAATAGTGTTTGGTGGACAGGAAGGGGGGTGGGAGGGAAGGGCCCTATTTGTTTAATTATGTTTCCTAGAGCGGGACCAGTCCATCCCTGGCTGCTCCTGGGCTTTCTAATGAATGGCAGCTGGAAGGCTTTGTTCCCCCCACTCCCAAATAAAAGACAAGTTGTCCTCACTCATGTTCATGGAGACTTCTTTCACACAACCCAAGGCTTCAGTTACCCTTTGGAATTTCACAGCAGAACCTAATAGCCTGTCTGTTTACTGGAATATATATGTTCACAGCTTCCAATATTTCAGTCACAGGGATTTACAGTGCCCAGGCTTCTCCATTTCTGGCAGCAGGTTTTTGAAAATTTATTGGTGTCCCTCAAAAAGAAGTACTTTGTCATCCTTGGCTATCTCCCGATTAATGCTTTTTTTTTTCCTTCTCTAAATTACTTTGGTTTATTCTGCATATTTAATAATAAAAATGGATGCTTCTGGACTCAAAGGGACTGGGACTACTTTTTCCTCTCCTTCTTCACTAAAGAACTCTGCTCAGTTGGGTTCTTATGCAGGTTCATGGACAAGTACAAGCGGGGGGAAGTTTGAGCTTCAAAGAGAGGGTTTTCTGCCTTTGGTCCCAGAAGACCAGGGGAAATTGCTAAAAATTTCGGATTTGACTCATGTCTAAGTTCCCCCATCCAAAACAGGGAGTGAAAAAAAGGATTCAATACTACAATGGAGATACGATATAGGACAGCTACTTATTTACTAAAATAAATGCTCCACACACCCAAAACCTGTGAGCACACGTTAATAGAAACATTTAAACAAGTAGCAGTAACTTATAATTACTGATATACTCTGGGCAGTTTGATGCTTAAAACATCAAGACATAATGCAGTTTGCAGGAAGGCTGAATAAACATTTTATATTTCACCTCAGTTCTACACTGTACAAATAATTCCTCTAGGTCTGCATTTTCTGGCAAACCAGACCCCGACTAATAAGTGTTGGAAGAACTCGGGGCTTCCTGTATCCAAGTTCCATGTTCTATCCATCGTACCACCTAGTTGTCAATAAGCCCTTTCCTATGTTTTATTTTTGTTATAAAAATATGGAATTACAGATCCAGAATTGGGAGAAACTCTTGAAGCCATCTAGTTGTAGAGAAGAAATTGAGTTTAAAGATATTGGTGATTTAAACAAATTCCCCCAGGTAGAAAGGGACGAGCTATGTGGCCAGCCCAGGGAGGTGCACCGTAGAGTTGGAGAAAACGTCAATATCCTGTACCTTATTTTGCCAGGTGATCTCCAGAACCTTCTTAAAACAATTCAAATGGAAGCAATTCAGTTTTTTGGCGGGGTGCTAGCCCACCGCCCGGGTTTTACAGGCCCACAACAATGAGGTCTGTAGCACAATGGCTCTGTTAGCCTTCAGCTTGTTAAGTATCCTTACATTTCTTCTGCCCCACACTTTCTTTCACAGTCTCCTAAATGCTGAGCTAGCTCTGGCAATGCATGCACCAACCTCATTATCTCTATGTACATCGCTGGAGAGTCAGTGCCAAGCTAAGTGAATTTATTCACAGCTGGAGAGTCAGTGCCAAGCTAAGTGGCAGAGAATTTATTCACAGCATTCACAAAAAAAAAAAAAAAAAAAAAAAAAAAGTACTTTTCTCCACTTGCTGTACTGATTTCAGCCCCACAAAGAGCTACAAGGGGTCCACTGCTCATACAGAAGCTGACTGAAATATGGCAAAAGGTTATCTCCCAGGAGATCAAAGAGGCCTCCATTGTCCATTTCTATATGGGAAAAGGAAACAGGTTGTCCTGTGATAATCATATAAAGAGAAGATGGGTCTCTCTCTCCCTCTCCCTCCATCTCTCTTTCTCCCTTTTTTCCTTTCTCCCTCCCTCTCTCTCTCTCTCTCTCTCTCTCTCTCTCTCTCTCTCTCTCTCTCTCTCTCTCTCTCTCTCTTTCTCCCTCCCTCCCTCCCTCCCTCCCTCCCCCCCTCCTCTCTCTCTCTCTCTCTCTCTCTCTCTCTCTCTCTCTCTCTGTCTCTCTCTCTCCCTCTGTCTCTGTCTCTCTCTCTCTCTCTCTCTCTCTCTCTCTCTCTCTCTCTCTCTCTCTCCTCTGTCTCTGTCTCTGTCTCTGTCTCTCTGTCTCTCTGTCTCTCTGTCTCTCTCTCTCTCTCTCTCTCTCTCTCTCTCTCCCTCTGTCTCTGTCTCTGTCTCTCTCTCTCTCTCTCTCTCTCTCTCTCTCTCTCTCTCTCTCTCTCTCTCTCCCTCTGTCTCTGTCTCTGTCTCTCTCTCTCTCTCTCTGTCTCTCTCTCTCTCTCTCTCTCTCTCTCTCTCTCTCTCTCTCCCTCTGTCTCTGTCTCTCTCTCTCTCTCTCTCTCTCTCTCTCTCTCTCTCTCTCTCTCTCTCTCTCTCTCTTTCTGTCACTACCAGCAAGATTCTTGCCAGAGTCCTCCTTAATAGGCGGATCCTTCACCTGAAAAATAGTCATCTACCTGAGAGTTAAAGTGGCTTCAGAAAGATCTGAGGAATGGTCACCATAGTGCTTGTCACCTGATAACTCCAAGAGAAATGCCTAGAACAGAACAAAACACAATAGTCATCAACCTGACCAAAGTCTTTGATACTGTCACTTGTGAGTGCTTATGGAAGATCATGGTGAAATCTGCTTGCCTAGAGAAATACTATTATAATATTATATAACTAATAATATTATACATTATATAATTAATAATATTATATATTATATAATATTATATGTCAATTTTATGATGACATGTTCATACAGGTTCTGGATAATGGGTGATATTCTCATCCTTTCCCAGCCACCAATGAAGCAGGCTGTGTGTCTGCTCCCATGCTTTTTACCATTATATTTTCAGTAATGTTGACAGATGCCTTTGATGAGAATAAAAATGGCACCAAGGTTAGCTACCACACTGGTGGTAAATTATTTAACTTGAAAAAGCTATCATCTAAAACTAGCACATGGTAGTCACTTAATCAGTGCTTGCTGCTTGGTTTATTCTGGATGGATGGATGGATCAATCAAACAATGAATGAATGGATCACGGATAAATAAACATACTAAATATTCTAAAAGCAGCAAAAAATACTGCATCTGATCAGATGAATACAAAAAAAGTCAGATGACAAATAAATAAAAGAGTTAAAAATAAGGTGCTTAATTCCATTCGTCTTGTGATGAAAAGAGCCATCCACACCCAGAGAGAGAACTATTGAGACTGAATGTGGATCAAAGCATAGTTTTTTCACCTTTTTTGGTGGTGATGGTGTTTATTTGCTTGTTTTCTTTTTCCCTGACTTTTTCCCCCTTTTGATCTGATTTTTCTTATGCAGAATGATGAAATGGAAATATGTTTAGAAGAATTGCATATGTTTAACCTATAGTGGATTATCTGTTGTCTAGGGGAGGGGGAAGGAGAAAGAGAGAGAGAACATTTTGGAACACGAGGTTTTGCAAACGTGAATGTTGAAAACTATCTTTGCATGTATTTAGAAATATAAAAACTGTTTTAAAAATAAGATGCTTATGTTGTAATGAAAGAAATAACAGACAATTTCAGCTTCAGGGCTAATGGAAAAACCCCAAAGAATTTAGGATGCAGCTAAATGGTAATGAATCTCCTTTAGTTTCATTTCCATGAATAAGACTATATCAGTTGGAACCATTTTATAGTGCAAAGGACTTTAGTGGGGTCTCTGAATGGAAGAAAGAAAAAGGAGATGAAAAAGTCAAAGGAAAAGGGGACGAAGGGAGAAGACAAAAGGAAAAGGAAAGATGAGTACTCCTGCTAGAAGAGCAGTAACAACAATCAGTTTCTTTTGAAGCTTTCCTTTTTTTGGCATAAGCAAGAAATACCAAGCAACATCTTCCTAACCCCAGGGCCCAGGAGAGTCACATAAGTTCCACCACATGACATGTCCGTGCCATTTGTATCATCTTTTTAGTGCTTAAAAGATGGCAATTCTGAGAAGTTACCGACCTGCTGCCTCACCAACCTAGTGCCTCAAGGCAATAGAGCCACTGAATCCAAAATCAAAACGTTTACAACAAAAAGCCCCAACCATAGAGGGTATGTTAAAAGCCCCAAAGAATGTTTTCTCCATCCCCAAATCATGCTCCCCCTCCAGGGAGCCACACCCTGAACATGAGCTGCCCTCAGAGCAGTACATAGTCCAGCAGAGCTAACCCAAAGAATCTGAGCCCAAATGCTTTCTGCAAGTTTTTCCTTTTTGTCCTACCAAGCCAATCATCAAGAAAGCAAGCACTGTTTAGTCCAGGGCTTCCTCTGATGGTCTCCAATTATATCTGATTTACATTCTCTAATTCAATTAGTACTCCCCAAACCAGTGTTTCAGTCTCTGAAACTGTTTAGAGCAGCCCTTTTTTCCAAAAATGCTGAGAGGATGACTACAAAAAAAAAGAAAAAAATGTAAGCATGACATACTTTTAATTTTAACCCTCTTTAGTGACATTTCCCCCATCACTTTGTTAAGCCTAGACAATCAACAAAACAATAAACCAAACCTTGATTTGTAGCATTTGTCCATCTGAGGTTTAAATGCTCACAATGAAAATTGAACAATTACTAAAAAGCACATCCCTGCCTGTGAGCTTGACACGGTTCCCACTTAGTTGATTGACTTCAGGTGAGACTGGACACATGGTGAGACACCACACTAGAATCTCCCTTTTTAACACTGGACAAAAAGCAGAGCTTCTCAATCTGAGCCAAGAAGAAAAAATGAACCTTTAGTTCCTTTAGTTTTGAACCCTTAGTTTAGTATATTAGATTGCTGGAACTGAAAGAGATGACAGCAATCACCTCTTCCAGCCCTCTAGGCTTAGAAATGAAGAAATGAGGGATAGAAAAGGAGATGGCAAGTTTATAAAAAAATGAAATCTAGGAGTGGAGGTCCCAAATATGGTACTTGTTACATTCTTAGTATTTTAATGCTTTGATATCAGTTTACATCACTATGGACACTCCATTCATCAGGGCAATTTACAATCCATCTGTACCTTCTTATCCTGTGCTTCTTACCCACTGATATATAGAGGAAATATAGCTGAAGCTGGACATTTTTAAATAAAAGCATTATCTTTTCAAAATAAATACAAAGATAGTTTTCAACATTCATCCTTGAAAAACCTTGTGTTCCCAAATTTTTCTCTCTCCCTTCTCTCCACCCCCTCCCCTAAACAACAAGTAATCCAATATTTGTTAAACATGTGCAATTCTTCTAATATATATTTCCCCATTTATCCTGCTGCACAAGAACATTCAGATCAAAAAAAAGGAAAAAATGAGAAAGAAAACAAAAAGCAAAGAAACACCACAACAAAAAAGATGAAAAATACTATGTTGTGATCCACATTCAGTCCCCACAGCCTTCCTTCTGGATGTAAATGTCTCTCTCTATCACAGTCTATTGGAATTGACCTCAATCATCTCATTATTAAATAGAGCCACATCCATCCGAATTGATCATCACATAGTCTTGTTTTTGCTGTGTACAATGTTCTCTTGGTTGTACTCATGTCACTTAGCATCAATTCATATAAGTCTCTCCAGGCCATTCTGAATTCATCCTGCCTATTTTTTCTTATAAAATAATAATATTCCATAATATTCATATGCTGTAACTTATTCAGCCATTCCCCAACTGATGACATCCACTTGGTTTCCAGTTTCTTGCTAACACAATATTTAAATTATTGATGGACCAGTGACCAAGATATCTGAAGGAGGAGGAGATACTAAAAATATGGAAGACATTCTCAGATAGCAAAAAGAGAACACCAATTATAATTGATCTACATGCCTAATCCACCAATAGTTCAAATCTTTTCTGAGAGTATAAAGTTAGATGGTGCAGTGGATAGAACTATAAGACTTAGGATCAGAATAATGGGAGTTCAAACACCATCTTGGACATTCCCTATAAGTGTGATGCTGAGCAAATCAATTAATTTTTCTCAGTCTCAGTTTCATCATAAAATGAGGGTAATAATAACACCTAACTGTGAGAGTTCTTGAGAGAATCAAGTGAATTCATATATTGAAAAGCACTTTGCAAACCTTAAACCATTATGTCAATGTTAACTATTGTTATGAAAGTGATCCATTCATAAATCAAGGATAACCTCAGGAACAGAATAAGCAGTCTTTCTAAAGTAAAACTCAACAAAAGAACATATCTTTACCATTTCACAATTATCTGAAAGATATAGAAAATAAAAGTCCCACTTTCCTTATTGTTTGTTGACAATAAAAAATCAAAAACTCTTTTATAATGTATAATGGTTCAAAAATTAGAGGAGGCAAGGTGAAAATTTATGCCAGGGAAGCAAGTGTAAGCTCCAATGAATGGACCCCAATCCAACCTACCAGTTTTCTGAGAGGGAACAAACAGGAGGAGACATTTCAAACCATTATGCATACTAAGAATTAAAGCCCTAAAGCCATATCCTATTTAGAAGCAGGGATGGAGTTAGGCACCATATAGCATTGGACAGGGAGGTAGGATCCACATAGCCTGGAATCATAACAAAAGAAAGGGACAATGACTACTTAGGCACCAGTGACAGGGAAGTAGGACAAGGAGAATGAAATTAATGTGATCTCCAACATCCCAGTGAAAGCTGTCAAGACCAGGGGCAGAAAAAATTTCCAAATGAAGTTTTACTATAAGAAGCAGATAAGTCTGGCTGAGACCAGAACTGTTAGTAGACTATAAAGAAACTGAAAATGAAGCTGGGATTGAAGCAGAGGATGGAATGTCAATGGGCTGAACTTAGCTAGGAAATGGAGGACGTTAGCAAAATGAATTATAAAGCATAATTCAGTACTATGTTATTTACAACCCATTTGAAACAAACATTCACACTGAATCAAAATGAGAGAATGAAGCAGACTTACTACACTTAGTTGGCATTTTAAAATTTATTTATTTAAAACTTAAATACAAAATAAAAAAGCAAAATAGAAAAGGACAAAAAAGGAAGAAATTACATATAAATATATATGTATTTAAGGTGGGGGGTTTTTAAACAGTGTAAGTGATTGTGATCCAGATAAAGCATCCATTTAAAAAAGACAATTAAAAGAAATAAACAGGGAAATTTTGCTATCTTCATACTATACCATCTCCATTCCAGCCATTGTTCCATACTTAGGATCATAATAGATCAGTCAATCAGTCAATAAACATCTATTGAACACAAACCATGAATAAAAAAACTGGGTTGTTAGAGATATAAAAAAGGGAAAAAAAATCAGTCTCTGTTCCTAAGGAGTTTGTATACTATGTAATCAGCTATACACAAACTTTATTCAGAATAAAATTGAAGATAATTAGTAGAGGAAAGGCACTAGAATTAAGGAAGATTAAAAAAAAAGATTTTTGTAGATAGTAAGATTTTAGCTTAGATGTCAAGAAATCCAGGGAAACCACCAAAGCTTGCTGCTCATTCCTTTTATCTTTCCTTTATGTGTTGCCTTCCTGTATTAGAATAGAAGCTTCTTGAAGACATGGGCTATCTTATTTTCAAGTGTTTGTATACAAAGTATTTATTATAATGTCTGGCACATAGTAAATGCTTTAAAAATGTTATTCCTCTTTTACTCTCTCCCTCCCTTTCTCTGTTTCTCTGTTTTTGTCTCTCTCTGTCTCTGTCTCTCTGTCTCTTTCTCTCTCTCTCATCTATCTACTTATTTATATCTATATAAACTATTTTATGCTTAAAGACAAAATAGATAATGAAATAACATCAGTACTTAATATATACAATGAATGGCACAGCATCTAAATATTTGAAAGAAAATGTAATCAAATTACAGAAAGAAATAGAAAGCAAAATAATAGAGACTTCAGTGTAACCCTTTCGGACCAAGACAAATCTAACCCAAAACTTAAATACTATATCATTGACCTGAATAAAACTTTAGAAAAGTTAGATATGAAAAACTTCTGATGATTATAAATAAGAAGAGGAAGCAACAGATCAATTTATCAACTGTGTGTTAAAGATCAATGCAGTGACCTATCATGATTCCATAAAAATGAGGCAATGGACAAGAAATTCAGACTGAGATTTACATTCTTACACACAGATAATATGTGATTTTGCTTTAAGTGACTGTGCTTAATTCCAAGGGAGGGTTTCATTTTTCACTTGTCCAGGGATTTAAAGTTAAGAGAGATGCTGAAAAATAGTAATAATAATATTTTAAAGAGGATAAGAAAGAAGAGAACATCAATGACTCACTAACAAATAAACAGAAGGTAGTAGAAAACATTCAGAAAGAGACTAAGGCAAATAAGACAGTGCTAAAATTACGATGTCAGATTTGAACTATGCAAAAAAATCATAAAGTGGAAAAAAAAACAAGCTATATACTGAGAGTTCATAGCTTCATATCTTTTATAGTTTGAAAAGTTCATTATATTGTTGTCTATTAACTTGATAATAAAAAGATATTTTTAAAATCATCTCCCATTCTGTAAATGTAGTAGCCACACTCCCATTCTCTTCCCATTATGTTCATTGTCCATCTGCAGCATCTCACCAGTTGTTTTTATTAATGTACTCAGTCATTGAACTGGCAACATATTATAGGGTGAATTAGTCATTTTTCACTGTAGTTTTTCCTATATGTATTCTTGAATCATAATCTTGCTAGTGAGGAGCAATGAGTGACTATTTGGAGTAGGGTCACTCCAAATTATCCAGCAACCAGTCATTTGTGTGACAAGAGGAAATAGTACCCTGCACTTATGAGTTTCCATGTTAAGTAGATGCACTTAAAAAAATTAGTTTCTGTCTATCTTTTGTGAAGAGTAACCATCTCAAATAAATTTTTTTTGGTAAAACTGGGTCTTCCTATCTTTCTCAGACTGGAATTGCAAGAATCATTTATGGGCCAGATTGACCTATTTCCTTTCCAACCTGAATTGATTCACCCTCCTTAGGCAACACTATTTCTGCTCCCAGGAGTTCATCATGTTAATGACAAAATTAGTATGGATATCTGATCAGCTTATCTTCCTGGAGATCAGAACAACTCAACTCCAAGAGATGAGCCAGATTCAACCTTTTTGCAGGGAGGCTGTATGTTATAATGCTAACAGGCTCAAAATATTGTATTTCTACAGTATCACTTCCCTTTCTAGTCTTTGTTTCTTCACAGTAAAGTTGAGGAGGTGGGCTAAATCTCTTCCAAGTCTAAATAATATGATGAAATCCCACAAATCTTCAGAGATATTTTGAAACACGTCTGGAGGAAGGATCTGAAAGCAGACAAGGCAGGATTTAATGCTACCCTGTAGTTCCCTATATATTAGCTAAAATTCAATATTTTTGCCCAATTAATAGAAAGGAATGTGCCTAGGAGCATGGTTACCGTTTATATTCCCCTCACAATACTGGAGATGTTGGAAAAATATATATTCACAGCTGAATAGTCAGGCAAAGCAGAGCCCGGATGTGGTTGAAATGGGACTTTTTTCCTTCTGAAACATTAAAGACTTTTCAGCCCCCCTCCATTCCATGCTTTGGGGAGATCAGATTTAAAGCCTTGTCCTGATTTAATGATGGAAATAAATCTCATCATAGAGATAAATCTCCTCACTGTGAAGACACCGCATGGATATATAAAATTGGTTACTGGCAATCAGAGTTCCCTGGGCTCATGGGAAACACATAAGAAGAAAAACTCAGTGGGAAAGTTATGATCATGGTCGGAGGCGCTACATTCTCAGAGGTGTGTAGTCATGTCTCCATGGGGAGCTTTCCATCTGGAACCTAGAATAGTCAGCCTCATCTTGGGCTCTGGGGAGCCCCAGCGCTTCCTAGAAAAAAATAAAATAAAACAAATCCTGCAACTTTAGGCTGATTCTGGTAAACTTATAGGAAGCTTTCTTAGCTGTAAGCCTGAAGTTTGGGCTCAAGGAGCCTAGCTGGACTATAGGTAAGAAAGTAATCTCACCCACCAGAGTATTGTTCCTGTCCTCAAGCAGCTTACATTCAATAGGGACTGAAGACATGAATATACAAAATAAATACAAGACAAAGGTAGGAAGAGAAAGGAAAGAGAACAAATGATTTATTAAGCACTTACTATGTGCCAGGTAGTGTACTCAATACTTTGCAAATATGATCTCATTAATTCTCACAATAAATCTGGGAGGTGGATGCTATTATTATCTCTATTTTACAGTTGAAGAAATTGAGGCAAACAGAAGTTCAATAACTTGCCCAGGATCACCCCAATAGATCAAGCTGTCAGCATTAGCATCTAGCAGAGTTAAGAAAGGCTTCATCTAGAAGGTGATTTTTGAGCTCAGCTTGGAAGGGAACTAGGAGAGTCTTTAAAAAAAAAAACCCAGCTTTTTATTTTTCAAATACATGCAAAGATAGTTTTCAACATTCACCCTTGTAAAACCTTGGGTTTCAAAATTTTCTCCCTCCCTCCACACACCTCCCTACCTAGACAGCAAATAACCCAAGATAGGTTTAAACATGTGCAATTCTTCTATGCATATTTCTATATTTGTCATGCTACAGAAGAAAAATCATATCACCCCTTTTGAGGGGGGATATGAGAAAGAAAAAACAAGCAAGCAAACAGCAACAACAGAAAAGTAAAAATACTATGTTGTGATCTACATTCAGTCCCTACATCCCTCTCTCTCTGGATATAGGTGGCTCTCTCTATCACAAGTCTATTGGAATTGGTCTGAATCACCTCACTGTTAAAAAGCCAAATCCATCACAGCTGATCATCACATAATCTTGTCGTTGCAACCAGTGTTCTCTTGAATCTGCTCACTTCATTTAGCATCAGTTCATGTAAATCTCTCCAGGCCTTTTTGAAATCATCCTGCTGGTCATTTCTTGCAGAACAATAATATTCCATAATATTCATATACCACAATTTATTCAGCCATTCTCCAATTGATGAGTATCCACTCAAGTTCCAGTTTCTGGCCACTACAAAGAGGGCTGCCACAAACATTTTTGCACATGTGAGGAACTAGGAGAATCTAAAAGATTCTAAAATAAATAAGGAAAGAAGGGCATTCCAGTCCTGAGGTATTGTGATTAAAATATCATGTGGAATTTCGAGGGAGTTTTTGATGACTGAGAAAGGTCTGCTATGGACAATTAGCACACAAGTTTTTCCCTTCCAATCTATATAGCCAAGCATTTCCTTTCTCTTTCCTATCATTTGTCTCTCCCTTCTCCTACTCTCTTCCATCATCCCACCCCTCATTTCCCCTTTCCCTCCTGCCCTTCATTAGAACTGCTAGCAGTCATTAGGGAGAAAACAACAGCCATTCTGAAGTGCCTCTTTTCTGGGTTTTTTAGAATTATCAATGATTCATGCATGCTACATCAGTGACATCAATGTTACATGCTTGGAACCATTCCAATAGACTACAAAATATGTTAAGATGCCAGAAAGAAAAGTGAAAGATAGCCAAGGATGAGTGCACATACCCACAAGCAAGAATCTGAAACCTCAACAAAGCATCTCTCTCAGGTCCATGCCATAACACAGTCTGGTAATGATGCCCCATTACTACCTTCTTCAATCAATCAACATTTATTAGGTATCTGCTATATGCCCAGGCACCATGCTAAGGGTTCAAAAAGAAACAAAAGCCCCTGCTTTTGTTTTTTTTTTAGTTTATTTGTTTTTAATACACATTGTTTTATGAATTATGTTGGGAGAGAAAAATTAGAGCAAAAAGAAAAAATCAAGGGAGAGAAAAATCAGAGCAAAAGGGAAAAAATTAAGGGAGAGATTTAAAAAAACAGAAAAATGAAGTGAATATAGCATATGTTGATTTATATTCAGTCTGCTTAGATCTTTTTCTGGATGCAGATGGCATTTTTTTGGTCCAAAATCTATTGAGATTGCTTCAGATCACTGAACCACTGAGAAGAATCAAGCTTTTCATAATTGATCATTGCACATTCTTGTTATTGTACAATATTCCTGGTTCTGTTTGTTTTCCTCAGCAGCCATTCATGTCAATCTTCCCAGGCCTTTCTATAACCAGCTTGTTCATAATTTTTAAAGAACAGTTATATCCCATTACCTTCATGTACCACAATTTGTTCAGCTATCCCCCAATTGATGGGCATCCACTCCTTTTCCAATTCTTTGTCACCACAAAAAAAGAGTTGCTACAAACAAGAGAGCCCCTTCTTTCAAAGAACGCACAGTCTACATGCAAACAAATATATACAAAGCAAGCTATACACAAGATAAATAGGAAATAAAGGAGGGAAAGCACTGGAAGGAGGGTTGTGGAAGGCTTCCAAAAGAAAGTGGAATGCTAGTTGGGACTGAAAGGAAGCCAGGGAGGTCAGAGTGGAGGAGGGAACACATTCCAGGAGTAGGGGACGACTAGAAAAAAAAGTGTCCAGAGCCAAGAAATGAAGGATCTTGTTTGTGAAACAGTGAGGAAGTCAGTGTCACTGAATTGATGAGTATGTGTTGGAGAATAAGATGGAAGAAGACTGGAAAGATAGGACGGGGTTGGATTATGAAGAGTTTGAAAATCGAACAGCACTTTGTATTTGATCTTGGAAGCAATGAGAAGACCCTAGAGTTTACTGATTTCTGAGAGGGGTTGGAGTAGGAGAATCAAATAGAATTTTGTTTTAAATCACTTTAGTGCTTAAATAAAGAATGGATTGAAGTGGGGAAAGGCTCAAGGCAGACAAGCCTACCAGCACGCTATCACTTCAGCAAATAAGAGGTGCACCTTCTTATACTGCATTCCACTCTCTAGTAGAATTGAGAGTAGAATGCTTAAGGGCAAGGGCTATTTTACCAATATAAATCAATTCAAATCATTTTCTTTTTTTTATTTAACATTTATACATCATTTTGAGGCTGTCTAAGGCATTTTAGGTATATTATCTCTTCCTATCCTCGTATCAGCCCTGGGAGATTAAGTGCTGTTGTTTCCCCCATTTTACAGACAAAGAAATTGAGACCAACAGGATTGTTAAGCAACTTTCCCAGAGTCACACAGCTAGTAATTGTCAAACAGGATTTAGTTCAGAGCACTATCCTCTACATCAATGGTATAGAACACACAAGCCCAGGGATGGGACCCACCACATTCCCAACTGTGGCCTGAACAAGATTAAAATGTAGTTCCGATGTGATTTTAATGTGTTGATGTATTAATTTTTAAATTAATATTTAATTAAATTTTTAAAAGAAATATATAAACACGTGTTTTTCTAAATCATTATGTGGCTCACACATGTACTATTATATGTACTTATTTATGTACTATTATTATTATTATAATATCATGTACTATTTAGTGGTCCTTGCTTTTATTTGAGTTTGACACTCCTACATCTTAGATCTACATAACAGCAAACATTTATGCTTAACCATGGCCCTCAACCAGCGGATCCATAAACACTTATGAAATAGCTGCTCCATCAGACACTGTAGGGGGGGATTCAAAGATAGACAAACTGCAGTTCCTAGTCTGAAGGCAACTTGTTAGCACAGTGAATAGAATGCCAAGTCAGAAAGATCTGAGTTCAAATCCAGGTTCAAACATTTATAGCCTTCCAAGGAAAATATCTTTAAAAAGTTTAGCTATAAATTATATCTAGTATCTTACCTAAATGTAGTTAACAGAGCCCTTTATAGAAAGGTATTCAATGTATACAATAAGTATCAGGTATAAAACAGTTATTTTTTTTCTTCCATCACAAAATAAATGCTTAAAACACAAAAGACTCATAAGTGCACATTAATAAGAACTTTAAAGTGAAACAATAACCTTTCATGCCCATTTTAAGTGTTCAAATCTGAAGTTGAATTCATTATCTTCCTGACTTCAGACCTAATGCTCTAACCCACCATTTAGATGCCTTAACTTTGTAGGACTGCTGAATCAATATTTGACATTTTCTTCGGAGCTATATTGTCAGCAATTTAGAAGGTTCAGTTATTCTGGTCAGTCAGGCTTGGTCTTTCAGGCCCTCCAGGTCCAAGATACTCAAGTCATTGGTCATCTTTTCCTCTGAGAAGTGGCTTGGCTGCCAAGGTCAGTTCAGCATGCCAGGAAACCTCAGACTCATGATGTAGCCACAAAGATGGAAATGTCGATCTCTCAGGTTCTTTGGTTAATGGTCATAAATCTGTGTTCAAAGTAAAAAAATAAATAAATAAAGCAGAAAAGTGTAGTGTATTGTACTTAAATTGTAGCCATGATTACGGCTAAAGTAGAAAGAAATGAAAACCTCTCTCTTGCTTGCTAGAATTCCAAGAGAGAGACTGGCAGAGTACTAAGCAATACACTTACAAGAGAGAAGGGACTGAAACTCTATACAGTTCTTATAGCTTAATAAAGGGGTGGCTCTTTTTTGTTCAGCTGTCAATCATCTTTAACACTAATCTTCAACTGATCATGCAAGTCCTTTAGTAGGGAGCCAGAGTACATGTCTCACCTGAAGGGATAAGAGTATAAGCCCAGGTCCATAGAAAATGCTAAAATCCAACATCTCTACACTTTCTGATGTACATAACATCTAATCCTCCAAAGAGTTGCTAATTCAATTAAGGAACATTTATTAAGCAAGCAACATACATAAAACTTTGTTAATGGGAAGTAATTTCATGCAAAATAGATAAATTTGATTACATTAAATTTTTTAAAATTGCACAAAGTTGTGCAAAACAAAACCAATGCAACCAAGATTAGAAGGAAAGCAGAAAGGTAGAAAAACAATTTTAAAACCAATGTTTCTAATAAAGGCTTCATTTCTCAAATATATCAAGAACGGAGTCAAATTTACAAGAATACAAGTTATTCACCAAGTGATAATTGTCAAAGGATAAGAATGTATACTTTTCAGATAAAAAAATTAAAGCTATTTATGAAAATATGCTTCAAATCATTATTGATTAAAATGCAAATTAAATCAATTCTGAGGTACCATCTCTCACCTAGCAGAGTGGCTAATATGATAGGAAGGAAAAATGATAAATGTTGAAGAAGATGTGGGGAAACAAGGACACCAATGCATTGTTGGTGGAGCTGTGAACTGATCCAACCATTCTGGAGTACAATTTGTAACTATGCCCAAAAGCCTACAAAACTGTGCATACATAACCTTGGATCCAAAAATACCAGTACTAGATCTATATTCCAAAGAAATCACAAAAAAGGGAAAAGGACCTATACACACAAAGATATTTGTAGCAGCTCTTTTTGTGGTGGCAAAGAATTGGAAATTGAATGGATGCCCATTAACTGGGGAGTGCCTGAATAAGTGGGGTCCTCTTCGAGAATGAAGGACAAAAAATAATGAGTGTAATGGAATATTATTGTTCAATGAGAAATAATGAGCAGTAGATTTCAGAAAAACCAAGATTTATATGAACTGATGCTGACTGAAGTGAGCAGAAACAAGTAAAACATTGTACACTACAACAACATAGTGCAATGATCAGCTATGGTAGACTTACTCTTCTCAGCAATACAATAATCCAAGACAATTCCAAAAGATTCATGATGGAAAATACTATCCACATTCAGAAAAAGAAGTATGGTATCTGTCTGAATGCAGATCAAAGCATACTATTTTCACTTTTTTTGTTTTTTGTTTTTTCTTTCTCTTGGTTCCCTTTTGTTCTGATTCTACTTTCACAACATGACTAATGTACAAATATGTTTAATATGATTGTACATGTATCACCTGTATCAGATTGCTTGCTTTCTTAGAGAGAGGAAAGGTCAGGGAAAAGGGAGAAAAATCTGGAGCTCAAAATCTTACAAAAATGAATATAAAAAACTATCTTTTCATGTAGTTGGAAAAAAATAAAAATACTATTAAGTTTTTTAAATTAATTTTTAAAGTAATTTTAAAAGGAAGTACTAATAGTAAATGACTTTCTTTGTTTCCCTAATAATCTCTGAGGGGTCTTTATCTTTTCCTCTTCACTAAAATAACATGCCATTATAAAAGAAAGCAAAAGACTGAGACTGACACAGAGAGGAGAAGGGAAAAGGGAGAAAGGAAGAGCAAGAGAAAGGCAAAAAGCAAGGAAGGGAGAGAGGGACAGAGACAGAAAAAGAGAGGGAAGAAGAGACAGAGAGAGAGAGAGAGACAGAGAGACAGAGAGAGACAGACAGAGAGAGAGACACAGAGACAGAGACAGA
>NC_133622.1:167790345-167891604 GCF_048593235.1 Sminthopsis crassicaudata | reverse complement strand
AATTGCATATGTTTAACCTATAGTGGATTATCTGTTGTCTAGGGGAGGGGGAAGGAGAGAGAGAGAGAACATTTTGGAACACGAGGTTTTGCAAACGTGAATGTTGAAAACTATCTTTGCATGTATTTAGAAATATAAAAACTGTTTTAAAAATAAGATGGCTTATGTTGTAATGAAAGAAATAACAGTCAATTTCAGCTTCAGGGCTAATGGAAAAACCCCAAAGAATTTAGGATGCAGCTAAATGGTAATGAATCTCCTTTAGTTTCATTTCCATGAATAAGACTATATCAGTTGGAACCATTTTATAGTGCAAAGGACTTTAGTGGGGTCTCTGAATGGAAGAAAGAAAAAAGGAGATGAAAAAGTCAAAGGAAAAGGGGACGAAGGGAGAAGACAAAAGGAAAAGGAAAGATGAGTACTCCTGCTAGAAGAGCAGTAACAACAATCAGTTTCTTTTGAAGCTTTCCCTTTTTTTGGCATAAGCAAGAAATACCAAGCAACATCTTCCTAACCCCCAGGGCCCAGGAGAGTCACATAAGTTCCACCACATGACATGTCCGTGCCATTTGTATCATCTTTTTAGTGCTTAAAAGATGGCAATTCTGAGAAGTTACCGACCTGCTGCCTCACCGACCTAGTGCCTCAAGGCAATAGAGCCACTGAATCCAAAATCAAAACGTTTACAACAAAAAGCCCCAACCATAGAGGGTATGTTAAAAGCCCCAAAGAATGTTTTCTCCATCCCCAAATCATGCTCCCCCTCCAGGGAGCCACACCCTGAACATGAGCTGCCCTCAGAGCAGTACATAGTCCAGCAGAGCTAACCCAAAGAATCTGAGCCCAAATGCTTTCTGCAAGTTTTTCCTTTTTGTCCTACCAAGCCAATCATCAAGAAAGCAAGCACTGTTTAGTCCAGGGCTTCCTCTGATGGTCTCCAATTATATCTGATTTACATTCTCTAATTCAATTAGTACTCCCCAAACCAGTGTTTCAGTCCCTGAAACTGTTTAGAGCAGCCCTTTTTTCCAAAAATGCTGAGAGGATGACTGCAAAAAAAGAAAAAAATGTAAGCATGACATACTTTTAATTTTAACCCTCTTTAGTGACATTTCCCCCATCACTTTGTTAAGCCTAGGACAATCAACAAAACAATAAACCAAGCCTTGATTTGTAGCATTTGTCCATCTGAGGTTTAAATGCTCACAATGAAAATTGAACAATTACTAAAAAGCACATCCCTGCCTGTGAGCTTGACACAGTTCCCACTTAGTTGATTGACTTCAGGTGAGACTGGACACATGGTGAGACACCACACTAGAATCTCCCCTTCTAACACTGGACAAAAAGCAGAGCTTCTCAATCTGAGCCAAGAAGAAAAAGTGAACCTTTAGTTCCTTTAGTTTCGAACCTTTAGTTTAGTATATTAGATTGCTGAACTGGAAGAGATGACAGCAATCACCTCTTCCAGTCCTCTAGGCTTAGAAATGAAGAAATGATGGATAGAAAAAGAGATGGCAAGTTTATAGAAAAATGAAGTCTAGGAGTGGAGGTCCCAAATATGGTACTTGTTACATTTTTAGTATTTTAATGCTTTGATATCAGTTTACATCACTATGGACACTCCATTCATCAGGGCAATTTACAATCCATCTGTACCTTCTTATCCTGTGCTTCTTACCCACTGATATATAGAGGAAATATAGCTGAAGCTGGACATTTTTTAATAAAAGCTTTTTCTTTTCAAAATAAATACAAAGATAGTTTTCAACATTCATCCTTGAAAAACCTTGTGTTCCCAAATTTTTCTCTCTCCCTTCTCTCCACCCCCTCCCCTAAACAACAAGTAATCCAATATTTGTTAAACATGTGCAATTCTTCTAATATATATTTCCCCATTTATCCTGCTGCACAAGAACATTCAGATCAAAAAAAGGAAAAAATGAGAAAGAAAACAAAAAGCAAAGAAACAACACAACAAAAAAGATGAAAATACTATGTTGTGATCCACAGCCTTCCTTCTGGATGTAAATGTCTCTCTCTATCACAATCTATTGGAATTGACCTCAATCATCTCATTATTAAATAGAGCCACGTCCATCAGAATTGATCATCACATAGTCTTGTTGTTGCTGTGTACAATGTTCTCTTGGTTGTACTCATGTCACTTAGCATCAATTCATATAAGTCTCTCCAGGCCATTCTGAATTCATCCTGCCTATTTTTTCTTATAAAATAATAATATTCCATAATATTCATATGCTGTAACTTATTCAGCCATTCCCCAACTGATGACATCCACTTGGTTTCCAGTTCCTTGCTAACACAACTTTTAAATTATTGATGGACCAGTGACCAAGATATCTGAAGGAGGAGGAGATACTAAAAATATGGAAGACATTCTCAGATAGCAAAAAGAGAACACCAATTATAATTGATCTACATGCCTAATCCACCAATAGTACAAATCTTTTCTGAGAGTATAAAGTTAGATGGTGCAGTGGATAGAACTATAAGACTTAGGATCAGAATAATGGGAGTTCAAACACCATCTTGGACATTCCCTATAAGTGTGATGCTGAGCAAATCAATTAATTTTTCTCAGTCTCAGTTTCATCATAAAATGAGGGTAATAATAACACCTAACTGTGAGAGTTCTTGAGAGAATCAAGTGAATTCATATATTGAAAAGCACTTTGCAAACCTTAAACCACTATGTCAATGTTAACTATTGTTATGAAAGTGATCCATTCATAAATCAAGGATAACCTCAGGAACAGAATAAGCAGTCTTTCTAAAGTAAAACTCAACAAAAGAACATATCTTTACCATTTCACAATTATCTGAAAGATATAGAAAATAAAAGTCCCACTTTCCTTATTGTTTGTTGACAATAAAAAAATCAAAAACTCTTTTATAATGTATCTCCCATCCATCTGTAAACATTCAAGATACCCTTAAAGATATTAGCCACAGAAATTATCCTTTTCAAGCAAAGGCAAAGAGACACATAGTACCAAGAAAGCTAGAATTGAACTCAAACTTATTTATCAAAAGTTAGGGAGGCCAGATTCTATTCCATGAAAACCAGTGTGTGGGCAGATAAATGGTTCAAAAACTAGAGGAGGCAAGGTGAAAATTTATGCCAGGGAAGCAAGTGTAAGCTCCAATGAATGGACCCCAATCCAACCTACCAGTTTTCTGAGAGGGAACAAACAGGAGGAGACATTTCAAACCATTAAGCATACCAAGAATCAAAGCCCTAAAGCCATATCCTATTTAGAAGCAGGGATGGAGTTAGGCACCATAGAGCATTGGACAGGGAGGTAGGATCCACATAGCCCTGGGAACCATAACAAAAGAAAGGGACAATGACTACCTAGGCACCAGTGACAGGGAAGTAGGACAAGGAGAATGAAATTAATGTGATCTCCAACATCCCAGTGAAAGCTATCAAGACCAGGGGCAGAAAAAATTTCCAAATGAAGTTTTACTATGAGAAGCAGATAAGTCTGGCTGAGACCAGAACTGTTAGTAGACTATAAAGAAACTGAAACTGAAGCTGGGATTGAAGCAGAGGATGGAATGTCAATGGGCTGAATTTAGCTAGGAAATGGAGGATGTTCGCAAAATGAATTATAAAGCATAATTCAGTACTATGTTATTTACAACCCATTTGAAACAAACATTCACACTGAATCAAAATGAGAGAATGAAGCAGACTTACTACACTTAGTTGGCATTTTAAAATTTATTTATTTAAAACTTAAATACAAAATAAAAAAGCAAAATAGAAAAGGACAAAAAAGGAAGAAATTACATATAAATATATATGTATTTAAGGTGGGGTTTTTTTAAACAGTGTAAGTGATTGTGATCCAGATAAAGCATCCATTTAAAAAAGACAATTAAAAGAAATAAACAGGGAAATTTTGCTATCTTCATACTATACCATCTCCATTCCAGCCATTGTTCCATACTTAGGATCATAATAGATCAGTCAATCAGTCAATAAACATCTATTGAACACAAACCATGAATAAAAAAACTGGGTTGTTAGAGATATAAAAAAGGGAAAAAAAATCAGTCTCTGTTCCTAAGGAGTTTGTATACTATGTAATCAGCTATACACAAACTTTATTCAGAATAAAATTGAAGATAATTAGTAGAGGAAAGGCACTAGAATTAAGGAAGATTAAAAAAAATTTTTTGTAGATAGTAAGATTTTAGCTTAGATGTCAAGAAATCCAGGGAAACCACCAAAGCTTGCTGCTCATTCCTTTTATCTTTCCTTTATGTGTTGCCTTCCTCTATTAGAATAGAAGATTCTTGAAGACATGGGCTATCTTATTTTCAAGTGTTTGTATACAAAGTATTTATTATAATGCCTGGCACATAGTAAATGCTTTAAAAACGTTATTCCTTTTTTACTCTCTCCCTCCCTTTCTCTGTTTCTCTGTTTTTGTCTCTCTCTGTCTCTGTCTTTCTGTCTCTTTCTCTCTCTCTCTCTTTCTCTTTCTCTCATCTATCTACTTATTTATATCTATATAAACTATTTTATGCTTAAAGACAAAATAGATAATGAAATAACATCAGTACTTAATATATACAATGAATGGCACAGCATCTAAATATTTGAAAGAAAATGTAATCAAATTACAGAAAGAAATAGAAAGCAAAATAATAGAGACTTCAGTGTAACCCTTTCGGACCAAGACAAATCTAACCCAAAACATAAATACTATATCATTGACCTGAATAAAACTTTAGAAAAGTTAGATATGAAAAACTTCTGATGATTATAAATAATAAGAGGAAGCAACAGACCAATTTATCAACTGTGTGTTAAAGATCAATGCAGTGACCTATCATGATTCCATAAAAATGAGGCAATGGACAAGAAATTCAGACTGAGATTTACATTCTTACACACAGATAATATGTGATTTTGCTTTAAGTGACTGTGCTTAATTCCAAGGGAGGGTTTCATTTTTCACTTGTCCAGGGATTTAAAGTTAAGAGAGATGCTGAAAAATAGTAATAATAATATTTTAAAGAGGATAAGAAAGAAGAGAACATCAATGACTCACTAACAAATAAACAGAAGGTAGTAGAAAACATTCAGAAAGAGACTAAGGCAAATAAGACAGTGCTAAAATTACGATGTCAGATTTGAACTATGCAAAAAAAATCATAAAGTGGAAAAAAAAGCTATATACTGAGAGTTCATAGCTTCATATCTTTTATAGTTTGAAAAGTTCATTATATTGTTATCTATTAACTTGATAATAAAAAGATATTTTTAAAATCATCTCCCATTCTGTAAATGTAGTAGCCACACTCCCATTCTCTTCCCATTATGTTCATTGTCCATCTGCAGCATCTCACCAGTTGTTTTTATTAATGTACTCAGTCATTGAACTGGCAACATATTATAGGATGAATTAGTCATTTTTCACTGTAGTTTTTCCTATATGTATTCTTGAATCATAATCTTGCTAGTGAGGAGCAATGAGTGACTATTTGGAGTAGGGTCACTCCAAATTATCCAGCAACCAGTCATTTGTGTGACAAGAGGAAATAGTACCCTGCACTTATGAGTTTCCATGTTAAGTAGATGCACTTAAAAAATTTAGTTTCTGTCTATCTTTTGTGAAGAGTAACCATCTCAAATAATTTTTTTTGGTAAAACTGGGTCTTCCTATCTTTCTCAGACTGGAATTGCAAGAATCATTTATGAGCCAGATTGACCTATTCCCTTTCCAACCTGAATTGATTCACCCTCCTTAGGCAATACCATTTCTGCTCCCAAGAGTTCATCATGTTAATGACAAAATTAGTATGGATATCTGATCAGCTTATCTTCCTGGAGATCAGAACAACTCAACTCCAAGAGATGAGCCAGATTCAACCTTTTTGCAGGGAGGCTGTATGTTATAATGCTAACAGGCTCAAAATATTGTATTCCTACAGTATCACTTCCCTTTCTAGTCTTTGTTTCTTCACAGTAAAGTTGGGGAGGTGGGCTAAATCTCTTCCAAGTCTAAATAATATGATGAAATCCCACAAATCTTCAGAGATATTTTGAAACACGTCTGGAGGAAGGATCTGAAAGCAGACAAGGCAGGATTTAATGCTACCCTGTAGTTCCCTATATATTAGCTAAAATTCAATATTTTTGCCCAATTAATAGAAAGGAATGTGCCTAGGAGCATGGTTACCATTTATATTCCCCTCACAATACTGGAGATGTTGGAAAAATATATATTCACAGCTGAATAGTCAGGCAAAGCAGAGCCCGGATGTGGTTGAAATGGGACTTTTTTCCTTCTGAAACATTAAAGACTTTTCAGCCCCCCTCCATTCCATGCTTTGGGGAGATCAGATTTAAAGCCTTGTCCTGATTTAATGATGGAAATAAATCTCATCATAGAGATAAATCTCCTCACTGTGAAGACACCGCATGGATATATAAAATTGGTTACTGGCAATCAGAGTTCCCTGGGCTCATGGGAAACACATAAGAGGAAAAACTCAGTGGGAAAGTTATGATCATGGTCGGAGGCGCTACATTCTCAGAGGTGTGTAGTCATGTCTCCATGGGGAGCTTTCCATCTGGAACCTAGAATAGTCAGCCTCATCTTGGGCTCTGGGGAGCCCCAGCGCTTCCTAGAAAAAAATAAAATAAAACAAATCCTGTAACTTTAGGCTGATTCTGGTAAACTTATAGGAAGCTTTCTTAGCTGTAAGCCTGAAGTTTGGGCTCAAGGAGCCTAGCTGGACTATAGGTAAGAAAGTAATCTCACCCACCAGAGTATTGTTCCTGTCCTCAAGCAGCTTACATTCAATAGGGACTGAAGACATGAATACACAAAATAAATACAAGACAAAGGTAGGAAGAGAAAGGAAAGAGAACAAATGATTTATTAAGCACTTACTATGTGCCAGGTAGTGTACTCAATACTTTGCAAATATGATCTCATTAATTCTCACAATAAATCTGGGAGGTGGATGCTATTATCTCTATTTTACAGTTGAAGAAATTGAGGCAAACAGAAGTTCAATAACTTGCCCAGGATCACCCCAATAGATCAAGCTGTCAGCATTAGCATCTAGCAGAGTTAAGAAAGGCTTCATCTAGAAGGTGATTTTTGAGCTCAGCTTGGAAGGGAACTAGGAGAGTCTTTAAAAAAAAACCAGCTTTTTATTTTTCAAATACATGCAAAGATAGTTTTCAACATTCACCCTTGTAAAACCTTGGGTTTCAAAATTTTCTCCCTCCCTCCACACACCTCCCCACCGAGACAGCAAATAACCCAAGATAGGTTTAAACATGTGCAATTCTTCTATGCATATTTCTATATTTGTCATGCTACAGAAGAAAAATCATATCACCCCTTTTGAGGGGGGATATGAGAAAGAAAAAACAAGCAAGCAAACAGCAACAACAGAAAAGTAAAAATACTATGTTGTGATCTACATTCAGTCCCTACATCCCTCTCTCTCTGGATATAGGTGGCTCTCTCTATCACAAGTCTATTGGAATTGGTCTGAATCACCTCACTGTTGAAAAGCCAAATCCATCACAGCTGATCATCACATAATCTTGTCGTTGCAACCAGTGTTCTCTTGAATCTGCTCACTTCATTCAGCAACAGTTCATGTAAGTCTCTCCAGGCCTTTTTGAAATCATCCTGCTGGTCATTTCTTGCAGAACAATAATATTCCATAATATTCATATACCACAATTTATTCAGCCATTCTCCAATTGATGAGTATCCACTCAAGTTCCAGTTTCTGGCCACTACAAAGAGGGCTGCCACAAACATTTTTGCACATGTGAGGAACTAGGAGAATCTAAAAGATTCTAAAATAAATAAGGAAAGAAGGGCATTCCAGTCCTGAGGTATTGTGATTAAAATATCATGTGGAATTTCGAGGGAGTTTTTGATGACTGAGAAAGGTCTGCTATGGACAATTAGCACACAAGTTTTTTCCTTCCAATCTATATAGTCAAGCATTTCCTTTCTCTTTCCTATCATTTGTCTCTCCCTTCTCCTACTCTCTTCCATCATCCCACCCCTCATTTCCCCTTTCCCTCCTGCCCTTCATTAGAACTGCTAGCAGTCATTAGGGAGAAAACAACAGCCATTCTGAAGTGCCTCTTTTCTGGGTTTTTTAGAATTATCAATGATTCATGCATGCTACATCAGTGACATCAATGTTACATGCTTGGAACCATTCCAATAGACTACAAAATATGTTAAGATGCCAGAAAGAAAAGTGAAAGATAGCCAAGGATGAGTGCACATACCCACAAGCAAGAATCTGAAACCTCAACAAAGCATCTCTCTCAGGTCCATGCCATAACACAGTCTGGTAATGATGCCCCATTACTACCTTCTTCAATCAATCAACATTTATTAGGTATCTGCTATATGCCCAAGCACCATGCTAAGGGTTCAAAAAGAAACAAAAGCCCCTGCTTTTGTTTCTTTTTTAGTTTATTTGTTTTTAATACACATTGTTTTATGAATTATGTTGGGAGAGAAAAATTAGAGCAAAAAGAAAAAATCAAGGGAGAGAAAAATCAGAGCAAAAGGGAAAAAATTAAGGGAGAGATTTAAAAAAACAGAAAAATGAAGTGAATATAGCATATGTTGATTTATATTCAGTCTGCTTAGATCTTTTTCTGGATGCAGATGGCATTTTTTTGGTCCAAAATCTATTGAGATTGCTTCAGATCACTGAACCACTGAGAAGAATCAAGCTTTTCATAATTGATCATTGCACATTCTTGTTATTGTACAATATTCCTGGTTCTGTTTGTTTTCCTCAGCAGCCATTCATGTCAATCTTCCCAGGCCTTTCTATAACCAGCTTGTTCATAATTTTTAAAGAACAGTAATATCCCATTACCTTCATGTACCACAATTTGTTCAGCTATCCCCCAATTGATGGGCATCCACTCCTTTTCCAATTCTTTGTCACCACAAAAAAAGAGTTGCTACAAACAAGAGAGCCCCTTCTTTCAAAGAACGTACAGTCTACATGCAAACAAATATATACAAAGCAAGCTATACACAAGATAAATAGGAAATAAAGGAGGGAAAGCACTGGAAGGAGGGTTGTGGAAGGCTTCCAAAAGAAAGTGGAATGCTAGTTGGGACTGAAAGGAAGCCAGGGAGGTCAGAGTGGAGGAGGGAACACATTCCAGGAGTAGGGGACGACTAGAAAAAAAAGTGTCCAGAGCCAAGAAATGAAGGATCTTGTTTGTGAAACAGTGAGGAAGTCAGTGTCACTGAATTGATGAGTACGTGTTGGAGAATAAGATGGAAGAAGACTGGAAAGATAGGACGGGGTTGGATTATGAAGAGTTTGAAAATCGAACAGCACTTTGTATTTGATCTTGGAAGCAATGAGAAGACCCTAGAGTTTACTGATTTCTGAGAGGGGTTGGAGTAGGAGAATCAAATGGAATTTTGTTTTAAATCACTTTAGTGCTTAAATAAAGAATGGATTGAAGTGGGGAAAGGCTCAAGGCAGACAAGCCTACCAGCACGCTATCACTTCAGCAAATAAGAGGTGCACCTTCTTATACTGCATTCCACTCTCTAATAGAATTGAGAGTAGAATGCTTAAGGGCAAGGGCTATTTTACCAATATAAATCAATTCAAATAATTTTCTTTTTTTTATTTAACATTTATACATCATTTTGAGGCTGTCTAAGGCATTTTAGGTATATTATCTCTTCCTATCCTCGTATCAGCCCTGGGAGATTAAGTGCTGTTGTTTCCCCCATTTTACAGACAAAGAAATTGAGACCAACAGGATTGTTAAGCAACTTTCCCAGAGTCACACAGCTAGTAATTGTCAAACAGGATTTAAGTTCAGAGCACTATCCTCTACATCAATGGTATAGAACACACAAGCCCAGGGATGGGACCCACCACATTCCCAACTGTGGCCTGAACAAGATTAAAATGTAGTTCCGATGTGATTTTAATGTGTTGATGTATTAATTTTTAAATTAATATTTAATTAAATTTTTAAAAGAAATATATAAACACGTGTTTTTCTAAATCATTATGTGGCTCACACATGTACTATTATATGTACTTATTTATGTACTATTATTATTATTATAATATCATGTACTATTTAGTGGTCCTTGCTTTTATTTGAGTTTGACACTCCTACATCTTAGATCTACATAACAGCAAACATTTATGCTTAACCATGGCCCTCAACCAGCGGATCCATAAACACTTATGAAATAGCTGCTCCATCAGACACTGTAGGGGGGGATTCAAAGATAGACAAACTGCAGTTCCTAGTCTGAAGGAAACTTGTTAGCACAGTGAATAGAATGCCAAGCCAGAAAGATCTGAGTTCAAATCCAGGTTCAAACATTTATAGCCTTCCAAGGAAAATATCTTTAAAAAGTTTAGCTATAAATTATATCTAGTATCTTACCTAAATGTAGTTAACAGAGCCCTTTATAGAAAGGTATTCAATGTATACAATAAGTATCAGGTATAAAACAGTTATTTTTTTTCTTCCATCACAAAATAAATGCTTAAAACACAAAAGACTCATAAGTGCACATTAATAAGAACTTTAAAGTGAAACAATAACCTTTCATGCCCATTTTAAGTGTTCAAATCTGAAGTTGAATTCATTATCTTCCTGACTTCAGACCTAATGCTCTAACCCACCATTTAGATGCCTTAACTTTGTAGGACTGCTGAATCAATATTTGACATTTTCTTCGGAGCTATATTGTCAGCAATTTAGAAGGTTCAGTTATTCTGGTCAGTCAGGCTTGGTCTTTCAGGCCCTCCAGGTCCAAGATACTCAAGTCATTGGTCATCTTTTCCTCTGAGAAGTGGCTTGGCTGCCAAGGTCAGTTCAGCATGCCAGGAAACCTCAGACTCATGATGTAGCCACAAAGATGGAAATGTCGATCTCTCAGGTTCTTTGGTTAATGGTCATAAATCTGTGTTCAAAGTAAAAAAATAAATAAATAAAGCAGAAAAGTGTAGTGTATTGTACTTAAATTGTAGCCATGATTACGGCTAAAGTAGAAAGAAATGAAAACCTCTCTCTTGCTTGCTAGAATTCCAAGAGAGAGACTGGCAGAGTACTAAGCAATACACTTACAAGAGAGAAGGGACTGAAACTCTATACAGTTCTTATAGCTTAATAAAGGGGTGGCTCTTTTTGTTCAGCTGTCAATCAACTTTAACACTAATCTTCAACTGATCATGCAAGTCCTTTAGTAGGGAGCCAGAGTACATGTCTCACCTGAAGGGATAAGAGTATAAGCCCAGGTCCATAGAAAATGCTAAAATCCAACATCTCTACACTTTCTGATGTACATAACATCTAATCCTCCAAAGAGTTGCTAATTCAATTAAGGAACATTTATTAAGCAAGCAACATACATAAAACTTTGTTAATGGGAAGTAATTTCATGCAAAATGGATAAATTTGATTACATTAAATTTTTAAAAATTGCACAAAGTTGTGCAAAACAAAACCAATGCAACCAAGATTAGAAGGAAAGCAGAAAGGTAGGAAACAATTTTAAAACCAATGTTTCTAATAAAGGCTTCATTTCTCAAATATATCAAGAACTGAGTCAAATTTACAAGAATACAAGTTATTCACCAAGTGATAATTGTCAAAGGATAAGAATGTACACTTTTCAGATAAAGAAATTAAAGCTATTTATGAAAATATGCTTCAAATCATTATTGATTAAAATGCAAATTAAATCAATTCTGAGGTACCATCTCTCACCTAGCAGAGTGGCTAATATAACAGGAAAGAAAAATGATAAATGTTGAGGAAGATGTGGGGAAACAAGGACACCAATGCATTGTTGGTGGAGCTGTGAACTCATCCAACCATTCTGGAGTACAATTCGTAACTACGCCCAAAAGCCTACAAAACTGTGCATACATAACCTTGGATCCAAAAATACCAGTACTATATCTATATTCCAAAGAAATCACAAAAAAGGGAAAAGGACCTATACACACAAAGATATTTGTAGCAGCTCTTTTTGTGGTGGCAAAGAATTGGAAATTGAATGGATGCCCATTAACTGGGGAGTGCCTGAATAAGTGGGGTCCTCTTCGAGAATGAAGGACAAACAATAATGAGTGTAATGGAATATTATTGTTCAATGAGAAATAATGAGCAGGTAGATTTCAGAAAAACCAAGATTTATATGAACTGATGCTGACTGAAGTGAGCAGAAACAAGAAAACATTGTACACTACAACAACATAGTGCAATGATCAGCTATGGTAGACTTACTCTTCTCAGCAATACAATAATCCAAGACAATTCCAAAAGATTCATGATGGAAAATACTATCCACATTCAGAAAAAGAAGTATGGTATCTGTCTGAATGCAGATCAAAGCATCTCTTGGTTCCCTTTTGTTCTGATTCTACTTTCACAACATGACTAATGTACAAATATGTTTAATATGATTGTACATGTATCACCTGTATCAGATTGCTTGCTGTCTTAGAGAGAGGAAAGGTCAGGGAAAAGGGAGAAAAATCTGGAGCTCAAAATCTTACAAAAATGAATATAAAAAACTATCTTTTCATGTAGTTGGAAAAAAATAAAAATACTATTAAGTTTTTTAAATTAATTTTTAAAGTAATTTTAAAAGGAAGTACTAATAGTAAATGACTTTCTTTGTTTCCCTAACATTCTTAATAATCTCTGAGGGGTCTTTATCTTTTCCTCTTCACTAAAATAACATGCCATTATAAAAGAAAGCAAAAGACAGAGACTGACACAGAGAGGAGAAGGAAAAAGGGAGAAAGGAAGAGCAAGAGAAAGGCAAAAAGCAAGGAAGGGAGAGAGGGACAGAGACAGAAAAAGAGAGGGAAGAAGAGACAGAGAGAGAGAGAGAGACAGAGAGACAGAGAGAGAGACAGAGAGACAGAGACAGAGAGAGACAGAGACAGAGACAGAGAGAGACAGACAGAGAGAGACACACACACACAGAGACAGAGAGAGACAGAGAGAGACAGAGAGAGACACAGAGAGAGAGACAGAGACAGAGACAGAGAGAGACAGATAGAGAGAGAGAGAAAGAGAGAGAGAGAGACACAGAGACAGAGAGAGACAGAGACAGAGAGAGACACACACACACACAGAGAGAGAGAGAGAGAGAGAGAGAGAGAGAGAGAGAGAGAGAGAGAGAGAGAGAGAGACTAGCCAGAAAATAAAAATGCCAACGTTGGGCATCAGGTGCAAACAGAATTAACCTCCTTCTGGAGTCCACAAGAATGTGGCAGGATTCCCAAGTCTACCCTCTTGGAGCTCCAAAACTACCCAAAGCTCATTGACGGAAACCACTTGGAGACCTAGCAGTTGGCCACAGGTGTGTTTTTAGGCCCATCCTATCTGGCAAATAAGGCAGATAACTTCAGCAAAACCAAGTGGCTCTGGCAGCTCCAAACCTTAGGCCTGGCTCCATGACTGACAAAATGGAAATTTGGGGTCCAGCCATGAAGTGTGCAGGAAACTGGCTCATATGCCTCCCAATCACTCCCAGATGGTCCTTGGATGCACTTGGAGTTCAGTTTTTGGGTACATGAAGCAGAAGACTTAGATTTAATCCTTTCCATGTCTGACAAAAATCCTTCAGTCCATGAGAAAACCTGTTTTTTCCCCTTCCTTCTCCTTTCTCCCTCTCCTATAAAAAAAGAGGGAAAAAAGTCTTGACCCCTGTGCCCTTATGTCAAAGCCAGTTTTTCCTCACCCTAGTCCATCAGTTTGGGTTCTGACCACTATTGTAGGACACCACCTCAGCTCTCTTCCCAGGTGTCTGTCCCCAATACTGGCCACACACTGTGGGGAAACCCACGAAGGCTTCCTATTTGCAGCCCCAGGCCCGGGATGAGAGATCCGATGACAGGCTTTCATCTGGATATAATTTATTTATTATATCAGTCCTAGATATTAAAGAAAGGGCACCAGTGTGAAAAATCAAAGGGAAAACACATTTTGGCTACAGGCTAAGCTGGAAATGATTAAAGTCAAAAGCTCCTGGGTCAGAGGAGAATAGCAGCATGTTATTAGAATAATATGTTAATGCTTCGGTCATGAAGCCTCAGTAGGTCTTTGGAACACCTGGGATGGAAATAGTTATCACACCCATACCATGCTAACAAATAGACTGAGCCTCATTGCCTAAGTGTTTGAATCTGTTCATGTGACTGAATTTTATGAGCTAATAAACATATCCTGACATAAAAATCATAAAGATTCAGCCTATAAATACCACCCTAAGTCAGCTTTTTTTGCAGCTTAATTCTTTCTGTCTTCCTGTCTTTTTTTCCAGAATCACCCTGATATCCTTTCACTTTTTTTTTCCTTTTTTCTATTACTGTATTGATGCAACTGTTGCTGAATCTCTAAAAATGGTGGTTGTCATTGTTGTATTCAAGAAGGCCTGGGGAAAACCACCTACAACATATTTCCAGTCATCCAAATGAGATTGATACACTCTACTGTCAAGTAGACTTTGCTTTGGCAAAGAATGTTGTAAAAGCTCTTCATCATCCAATTGGCAAAGAACTCAGAAGTTTATTTTTTGACCCTTTGTTTTTATCTAAAAACCAGAGGCCTGATCATGAAATATCAGGGCACTAGATTTGTCCCAGAGCACCTAGCTTCAAGTCCCAGGTCTTCTATTTACTATGTATGATTTTGCCAAGCCTCTCCCCTTTTTTAGCCCCAATTTCTGCATCTGTTAAATAAGGGGTTAGATATCAATATCTCTATTGTGGATTCTTCATTTCCATTCTGGTAAGTAATAGCTTTCTCTCTCTTTTCTTTTCTTATCTCTAAGCCCCTAGTCAGAGAGAACTTCTAGCAAAACACCTCAATATTACATCTCTTTCCAGGGGATGGTCTCCCCAACAATATTCCCAATAAGCACAAATTGACAGGCAAATGCTATGGAAAACATTATTTATAAAAAAAAACAAAGTAAGTATTTAAATCAAATATGGCTGGGCTTCTTCTGTGTCCAGAGGGGTCTTTAGTAAAGGGGGGGGCGGTCAAAGGGGATTAGCAACACAGATTCAGTTCCAGTACATTTATGTGACTCTCATGTCTCAATCAGCCCAAGCATGCTCATTCCCAGAGTTCTAGCCTGTTTCATTTGGACAGTTACCTCTGCCTATGCTTCTATTCTCCCGGCTCCATATGACTTTTTATAGCTTCCCTCTCTCCAGCTTCATGTGTCTTATGCTCATACCATCAGAAGCTTAATTTCTATCCCCAAGACTTCCTCCTGGATTCATTTAACAGATGTTTAAAGGTCATCCAGAGGCATGGCGTGTCATTCTTCACGATTGCTTCCTTTATGATTCACTTCAGGAACTTATTTGTATCTCATAAAAGGATCACCTGACTTGGCTGCATTTTTACCATTAATTTAAGACCTCATTATCTGACCCCTTTCCTATGATTAGATTTGATAAAGACCAATCTTCTTATATTGTAAAAGCTTAGAGGACTCCTTATTGCCTGTAGAATTAAATATGAGCCTCTCTGTGTGGTATTTAAAGATCTTTACAATCTGATTCCAACCTATTTTTCCCATAATGTTTGCCCGTTACTTCCCCTGATACACTGCATGTGAAATAAGGTGGGAAAATTGTGGAAGATAAAAGGTCAACATTCAGGAAACATGAGACTGGGAAAAGGAAGACCCTAAGAGATACCAATGGATGATGCATCATGGATCCACATAATATAAACAAACATGAAATTAGGACATCTACTGAAAAAAAAAAAAAACAACTATACACTTCTGACAGGCAATGTCAAGACCTGCAGAAGAAGAGTCTTCAGCCCTGTTGGAAGGTTTATAGAAGGACAGAAGCAGAAGTTTCACAGCATAAGAAAGCCCGAGTACAATCCATTCTTCACCATTGAGGATCAATAAAGTCAGTTAAGTATTAGAAGTTAAAAGGATATGTAGAAAAGGTAGCAAATATATGATGGACAACCTCCAATATCATCTATAGGAGTTTCTTTTTTATATCTATCAATAGGTAATAGTGAACCTTTGTATATTCTTGGGGGGAGGAGAGGTAAATCAATAGTAGAAATAATAATGGCATTTGAATATTATTTGATATTAGATCAATAAATAAAGAAATCTAAGAAGTAGGAAAAAAAGTTGCAGAAGTACACAGAAGGGAAAGCCATCCATGAGAAAGAAGGGAAGGGAGTTTAGTAAAGCATAGAGTGAAGAAATAGTTTTACTTTTTCCCATGTTACTTTTTCCTTTTATTTATTCATTCATTCACTCAACATTTTAAGTACTTTCTAGGTGCATTGTATCCCAATATGCTCCAGCAGAAGTAAGTGCAAATAATAACCAATTCCTGTCCACATGGAGCTTAAAGTCTAATTGCTTAATACAAAATTTGTCTCTTTTAATGTTCCTCCTTTTCTGTTTTCCTCATCCCCCTTCCCACCTTTGAGTCTCTTAAGTTTTCCATATAATCTTTCAGGTTCCCCAGGTCTCTGCTTCTTACTGAAATCTAGGTACATTTGCCAGTGGCACTGCTGCTTGTGCTGGCACTGATTCCATGTCATACTTACTTGGCCCCACACCCTGAACTGAGGCCTTGTCTGTCCAAAGTAATAACTGCTACTAAAAATATTTGACTTCTTGTGTGAGGCCTTCACAAAAGTTCTGTGCAGACATTACCTCATCCATTACCCCCTGAAAGTAGGTGCTTGATGAAGAATGGCCCCCAAAAGCTATTTGGGGGAATTTTTCCTTCAATGCTTAAGACCACATGAGTTTTAGTCCTGCCTATTTTAGGATTAAAGTATGGATGTTCTCAGCCATCAAGGGTTGCCAGAAGTCCTTTCAACTTCAGAAAGGGAAGAGTTTCTCAGTTAACATGAAAGATGCTTTGCAGCCTGTTAAAACATGGAAACATGAGGAATGGGGGAAAGGAAGAAACAACACTGATTTTTCAGTTTCCTTTAAACTCCAAATCTTTACCAGGAGCCTAAGGAAGGAGAGCTTATCTGCTGCTTTAAATTCTTACATAAGTTTTTTAAAAATCAATAAACATAAAACCTGAACTTACTTCTTAGTCTCTATTTTCAATACATATATACATATCCATCTATCTATCTATCTATCTATCTAGATATCTAGACATACATATGTACTTACATATATATATATATGTACATATACATATACATACACACACACACACACCTATATGTGTATGAAATAGAGGTTAAGGATTACGCGATTGACTAAAAGAAAAACCATCTTCCTCCCACTCTCTGGCCCACATTCTCATATGTGAAAGCACTCTTTTTCAAATTCTTGTTTTAGGTGTCTCTATGAACAAGTTTTCTTTCATTAGGGAAGATGGGGAAACATGAGGGAAGTGTGTAAGAGAATCTTTAACCTACATGGAAAGACAAAAAAGATATCTGAGGCACTCGAGCAATTGCTTCAGAGAGAAAATCCTACTTTTGATTTACCAAGCCTCATTTCCCCAATGCCATTGTTCTGCTCCATTGTATTGAGAGGAAACCTCTAGATGATGGCCTTTTCTTTTCCTTCCTTTTTTTGAGAGTTATAATACTGTTTATGACTGATTTCTCTTTATTTCATGTCTATCCCCCAGCCAGAAAAACAGTCCAATAAATTGAAAGGAGAATTTTCTCTTCTCTTTCTCTGACTCCTTCATTTCACCTCCCAAAGATGTGGAAACACACATATGTGCACATATAGATATACACACATACACATACACATAATTTTGATTTTTAAGGATCAATACAAAAAGTGAGTTTAAAAAAAACAATGGGAAGGCAACTAAGAGAGTTGACAAAGTACAAAAATAAAAGGAGGCATATGTTTCAACACTATAGTTCATGGCAAATCAGAAAAAGCTACATCCTATACCCACTTGCTCTGACTTCCAAGTTTATGATCATGCTAGCAGCCATTGTAATGGCAGTAGTCATAGCCTCTGTCTCTCTTTGTCTCTGTATCTCTCTATCTCTTTAAAGAGAGAGAGAGGGAGATTATATATATATATATATATATATATATATATATATATATATATATATATATATATATATATATATATATATATATATATATATGTTTCTGTTCCCTGTGTGTAGAAGTCCTACCCTAAAGAAGCTGCAATCCACCTCTCCTTCCTATGAGATTTCAACTTTATCTCCTATTATCAAGTAAGAAATATTTTCAGACACTGAGTCAGTCCCACAGTTCCTGAAGCTCAGTATTCTGATCTTCATGTTTGCCAGAAGATATGGCGAACTAGTGAACTTCCTCAGTGGCTCAAAAATTGGTTGTCCTTTGCAAAATTAGTCACAGTGCCCTTGAGATAGATAGATACGTGGCAGCCACTGCATTAAACACCAAGAATACATATTTCACCGGTTAAGGTAACTGCAATATATACATGATGCTATCACAAGTGAAAATAATAGAGAAATAGTCAAAGGAAAGCATACTCAACTTAGGCAATAAGTAACAAAGACATCAATAAGCAAAGAAACTATTACCTGAAGCATCTCTCGGTCGTATCAAACCCTTTTCCCACTGGTGAGTTCCTCCAACACCTCCATTTGAGGGAAGGATCCAAGTTGGCCAACTTCCATTCCTCTCCCAATTCAGCTTCTGACTTTCTGGACTTCAGCAATATATCCCCATATGGGTATTTTCCCCCCACCTCACTCCTGCTTTTCAGCTCCCTTGTGTAAGCTGTCTTGTCAACCCATATGTCAACTTCTTGAGACCAGGAACTGTTCTTTCTTTTTGCTTAGCACAGTGCCTGAAACATTGTGTCCCCAGGAGAACAACGATTTCTCAGCAAAATTGTCACCTTAATGAAAATCTTGACAATGAATTCAGGTATCATACTCTCCCTTGATTTTATCAATACTCTTCTGAACTAAAGTTATAGCCAGGTAGGATTTGACTTCTGTCTCAACAAGATTATCTGCTGGTTGTGCAATCTCTCCATCCTCAGGGACTTCAAGATACCTCAGGCTGCAGTTTTGGCTCTCACCCAAGCATCTCAGGGAGGATATAAAGTAGCACCATTCCCGCTGGCATTGTATACATGTATTTAGAATACCACAAATCGATGCTACTGTGGTTCTGTTGTGGTCTCAGTGTCCCTAATAGGTTCTGCAGAATTTGACTGAAATACTCAGGTTTTTGTGAAATGTAGTAAAGCGTTATTTTAGACTTCTCAGTACCAACCAAAAATAGATACAATAACGTGTGCTTGAGCAGGATGCTTTCAAAGTTTTGGTCTGAGGGATCCTGGCAGAAAGTACACATACTGAGAAATCCTTGAGCACACAAAACTGTAGCAATTATGGAGTTTTCTGGTTTCTTGTTGGATATGCTTATACATACCTTGTGAAATGTTCATTCAAGACCAATACACGGTTTTTGCTATCCTTTGGTCATTTCAGCTGTGTCTGACTCTTCATGATCCCATTGGGAGTTTTCTTGGCAAGGATAATTGGCAAAGATACTGTAGTTTGCCATTTCCTTCTCCAGCTCATTTTATGGATGAACAACTTTTTACAGATTTTTCATTTACATTTACAGATAACAAACTGAGTAAACATGATTAAGCAACTTCTCCAGAGTCACACAGCTAGAAAATATCTGAGGCCAGATTTGAACTCATGAAGATGAATATTCTTGACTTCAGGCCCTGCATTTTATTCACTGTGCTATCTAGCTGCCCATTATATGACTATGTCCTTGATGTTGTCTCACATAGTACCTATTAATAGTTAGCACTTTTTTTTCTTTTCTGAGACTGGGGTTAAGTGACTTGCCCAGGGTCCCACATCTAGGAAGTGTTAAGTGTCTGAGACCATATTTGAACTTGGGTCCTCCTGACTTCAGGGCTAGTGCTCTATCCACTGCACCACCTTATAGCTAGCATTTCTATAATGCTTTAAACAAAGCATTTTACAAATACTATATCATTATATCCTTACAACAACCCTTAGAAGTAGGTGTCAGTATACTTTTAGGGAATGCTGTTAGTTGGTGCTATTTAGGTAGTACTGGTACCATAGTAGGTAAGTTCTTATTACACTTTACAGATGAAAAAACCAAGACAGACAGAAATTAAAGGAACTGAAGAGGATCAAATAGCTAGTAAGTTATCTGTATTTGAATTCAGGTCATTCTAACTTCAGGGACACTCTTCCCCATAGTGTCAAAAGTATCAAAGTAGTAAAGCTCCAAAGTGCTAGTGCTCATTTTTCTAAATATTCTTCAAAAATTGGGAGTATTAAAGTCAATAAGTATTTATTAAGCACCTACTATATACACCAAGAACTCTACTAAACACTTTCCTTTTATACAATAAACAAAAATCTCTTCTTGGTAGCATCTGCAGCTACTTTGGACCACCAAAATTTATTCCTTACCAGAACCCAGAATCCTCAACCCATAAATACAAAAGCATTTGGGAATGATTCCAACACCATACCCATATGTGTTGTATAGTAATAATCACTCCCTGGTAACATGGGTAGGATCACTTGTAAACTAGTACTGCTCTCCACTGTACAGCTCCAAATTGTGCCATTGTCTCAATGGTTGTATTCCTTCAGAGATCTGGACCTGGAATCACTTGAGTCACTGTCCATCACTTCTCACAGTCCTTCATCAGTCATCTTCTGTTCTAATTAGTCATCCACAGAAAACAGGCAGAATTGATTGTTTCCATGGAAACAAGGTTCACAGCTAAGATGCCATCTAAAGGAAGTCTCCTCTTACATTTTTCTTCTCCTATTACTTTCTTCTTTCACATAGGCAATCAGATTCACATCACAGTTATCCCTTCCACATCATAGCTTTCCTCACCATAGTTTTTTATATTTCATGGGTCATCATAAGAAATTAAATGGGACTTTGTGAGGAATTTTGCATAAGCTGGAAATGATATGCAAAGGCCAACGGACAACACAAAAAAAGTAACAATTCAGAAATGCATAAAATATCTGTATAGTATTTTATAATATCAACCAAAATTTTACAACAAGATATTGTAAACACCCCATAAAAGAAAAATAAAAAATTCAGATTTCTGCTCTGGTATGAAGAGAGGACTAAAAATATTTTATGTGGTTTTTCAAGGATTAAGGGTGCAGCAAGGTTATGGTATAAAAGGGACAACTGTAGTCTTCCCTGACTAGTAATGTATGCTTAAGTCCTAGTTGGTTTTTCCTGTTAGCCATTCATGCCAAGTAGTTCTTACCTTGGCACTAGTCAAAACAGCTCAGAATCTTGCTATCAGTCTAAACTTGCAACTTTTCTCCATATATATAATCACTGAACTCAGTTAACAATCTATTTCAAAGCCAAAAATTCCAATTTTTATATGGAATAAAAAGTCTCACTGTCACTCAAGCTTCTGGTTACAAATACACCTGGCTTTTGGTGGCCACCACTCTGGTGATACAGGACTTCTCCAGGATCTTCAAGCTGGCTTCCACATGTAGGACAAAAGGCTTACTTAGGGCCTTTTTGTGCCAACACTCATGCATTTTGAAGTTAGTTATCCAAGTCTTTGAAAGATTGTTTATATTTGTTCATCCTTTTATTTACTGGGGCAGACCCTAATTTGGAAAAGTGAAAATCATCTGCTGCATTCTGGGCCATCACCAATCATCTTGATCTTTGTCTTGCCACTCAATTTTGATGACTCTGGAGGAAAAAGTGAGGATGATGACTTTGTGCAGTTCTGCCTCATTTATATCCAAATAACACTCATGATTCCATTGGTTCTCTTCCAGAAGGAAGATGAGCAACAACAACAAAGGAATTTATGTGTTTTGAGAAAATATCGCACATCTTTTTAAGGTAGCTAGGTGGTTCAATGGATAGACCAACCAGGCCTGGAATCAGAAAACCTTAAGTTCATATCCAGCCTCAGACCCTTACTAGTTGTGTGACTCTGGGAAAGTCACTTGACCCATTTGCTTCAGTTTCCTCATCTGTAAAATGAAGATAATAATAGCACCTACCTTGTAAGGTTGTGAAAATCAAGCAAGACAATAATTATAAAGTACACATCACAGTGTCTGGAACATAGTAAGTGTAAATAAATATTAGCTCTCCTCATTTTTATTATTTCTGCTTCCAGGTCACCTTAATTGTAAATTCATGAGTAAGTTCATTCAGTAGTTTAGCAATAACAACATAAATTTTTCACATTTTTGCAATAATAATTTGCAATAATAACTGCCAAATCCCAGGTGTAAGTCCTTAAATTTCAAAGGTCTTTAAGTGTATCAGATTGGAAGGACTTCTCTGAGTGAGTGTTTACACCTTCTCAGATATCACATGACCCAAAGACTTGATATAGGGTTTGTAAAACTAACATTTGTCAGTTAAAAACTTCCAACCACTTTCCCTCCAGTCGATCTATCACTTTGATTGTTCTTCTCCATCTTTTTCCAGGATATTCCCCAAAGCAAAGCCATTTTCTCCATTAATCTCTAGAACGTATCAGGTACTCCCGAGATACCTTGGAACCACGTGCTCAAACTGGTTTAAAAAATCCAGCTTGGCAGATTAAAGAATGCTTCTGCTTGTCTTATTTTGCTGCATCAACCTTGAGAACTGCTGGTTCTATAACAGATAGTTCAGGGCATCCTGAACTCTTAGCTTGGTGTTATGGTCCACTTTGGTTCCCTTGTTCAAAGTCTAACAGACCTCTTAGTAGCACATCTATTGATGATGCACCCAAGCTTTTGGAATCTATGATACTATTAACTAATAGGCTCTTCAGGTGATCTCTGAGGTCATATGTTACAGACAAAAGATATTTTCCTAGCAAAGTCCCAATTAGTGATTACATTATTCGAATTCACATTGTCTGTTTCCATTGGGCTGGAACCAATTATCATATTTTATATAATCATAACTTCAAGTAAATGTGACCTTCACTTTGTACTCATCGGGACCTACCTATATTTCACAAAATGGTTGGCAATCTATGAATTGGTTTTTATGAGTTGTTCCACTCATTCAGGGAGAACCCACCTGTCCTCTAGCTAAGTTTCTGCCTCAATAGCTCTTTCTATTTTTCTAATCTTGGGGAGTCATCAAAGTCAAATTGCTCAGGATCCATTCCTAATACTGAGTAGTCAAAGCTCCCATGAGCTACACTGTCTCCATTTCCATCTCTTCTCCCTATAGCTCTCTGCCTGCAGTGGCTGTAGGGATGGTCAAAGTGTGCACGGATTGGCTCTCCACTTGTTGTTTGTAGTATCCTGTTGGCATCTTGAACACTCTAGAGTTAGTTGTAATTAAATCTCACCCTCCACTGAGAGAAGGTGGATATCAAGATGTTCACTCTCCTAGTGACATTAGCAACTTCCCCAGAAAATTCCAAGCTCACTTTGATGTACCTGTGATATGGGTAACTTTTATCCTTCAGTCTTCAATGTCCAAGCCCACTGAAAATGGGTAAGTATATTTTTCTCACATACTCTATAGATTGATCATCAATAACAAGAATATATCCTCATTCTCGTTTTCCATCACTTCTGTATGAGATCCTATGAGTCCAGGTAGAAAACTCAGAGCTCTAGCTAATCTTCCTCATCAGGGCAGGGTTCTCCCTGAGAGCATCTTATCTTGGGCCTTTTATTACCATACAAAAGGAATGATCCAGTCTTGAACTTGTCTACAGCTGGGCCTTCTCCAGGACCCCAGAAAGTCTACCCCTTCCCCGACCCACAGTCTCCTCTCTATACAGTCCTCTGGAAGCCATAGAGAAATAATCTTCCCTCTAAGCACAGGCAACATTTTCATTTCTGGCACAGTGGACATGGAATAAGTATCCTCCACAAATGAGGCAATGATTCTAATGGCAAGAATTTTGTGTCATCTTCCTATACTGGCGAATCTCCTAATGTAGTTATCATTCTATACCTGTTACTCTAATGTTTTGTTTTCTTTACTCACTAATGCTATGTTAGGGATGGGGCTGGAATTGTGACTTCAATGGTATAGAGTCCTCTTAGATAAAGAAAATATGGAACTCAGAATCTTCTCTGCAACTTAATTATAAGGAGTTGCCTGAGAAAATTGAGAGTTAAGCGATTTGCCCAGAGTTGTGTCACAGCTTGTTGTGTCAGAGATTGGACTGGAATCCAGGTCTTTCTGATTCTGAGCCCAACTCTATCCACTATGCCACACTGTCTCCCTCCTAATTAATGATGCCTTTTTTATTTTTACAGAATTCCCTAATTCAGATGGAAGAATGTGAGCTAATCCTCAAGTTCCCCAATATTCCCAGAAGGGATTATTATTAGCAATCCTGAGGTTGAACCAGACTAGTAATTCATTGAACCCATCTTTAGTGATTCCTTTGTCTTTATTCTACTGTCAATTATTCTATAGTCTCTCAACTCTTTTACTGTATTTTTCAAGAAATTTGTAATAATCTTAGCTTCATACTTAAGGTCTCCTCCATGACATTTGTACCTAGAAAAAGAAAGAGAAGGAAAGGAAAGGCAAGGAAGAAAAGGATAAAGGGAAGGAAATGATAAAGGGAAGGCAAAGACAGAAAAGATCAAGGGAAGAGAAGAGATGGTCAAGGAAAAAGAAGGGAAGGGCAAGGGAAAGAAATGATAAAGAGAAAGGAAGGGAAGAGAAGTTCAAGGAAAAAGAAGGCAATAGTGATAGAGGACAAAGGAAGGGAAGAGAAAGGCAAGGCAAGGGTAAGATAAGAAAAGAGGAAAGAAAGGCAAGGCAAGAGAAGGGAAAGGCAAGGGAAGGGAAGAAAAGAAGGGGAATTTTATTTAATCTTCCATGTGATGGATAAAACAGGCACTCTGGGAAGGTTATAATTCTGCAACTAGAGAAACTTACAACAACCTGAAATGAAAAAGAATGAATAATAGAAAGATGAGAAGGAACGCATTTTGGAATATGGTCTCTCCTCCTACCCTCCTCATTCCTAAAGTCTAGTGGTCTCATTTTTAATGTTTTGCTGACTAATGCTTTTAGGACCTTGAAAATATATGAGGTCCCATCACTAGAAATAAAAAAGTAATGCTTTATTAGCTTAATAGAAATTCTTTATGGAGGACCCCAGACTGAAGTGATTTTTGCCCTTCTGTTAGACATATGTTTAAATTATTATGGAAAAGAATTCCACTTGTGTCTTCAGTTCTGTGAAAGGATGCATCTTGTGCACACATCTACAAGAAAGGAGAAAGGTTTCATTTCAGCTGCAATCCACCTGTAGGGAATTTATATGTACATTTGAACCCTTAAGCTAGTGACAATTGGAGCCCAATGTAAACATGCAGTAAAAGCAATGAGTATGTTGACACTTCAAAGGATTTTCATTTTCCCAACGTGGCTCCTTTCTCCAAAGTTACAGATAGCATTCCTTTTATACTTTCTCATCCTGGTAAATCTTGCCCACAATTCATATATATATATATGAAATATAAAATCTCTCTTCTCCAGAGTTCAGTAAACACTGAAGTTCAGACTCAGCACAGTAATGGAAAAAGAACTAGGTGGCCCAATGGCAGAGCATTAGACCTGGAGTAAGGAAGATCTAAATTCAAACCTGTCTCAAACACTTATAATGCTGGCCTAGTTATTTACCCTCTATCTGACTCAGTTTCCCCATCTATAAAATTAGGGTAATAACAATCCCTACCTCCTAGGATTATCATGAGGATGAAATGTGAGAATATTTCTGAAGCATTTTGCAAACCTAAAAATGCTATTTAAATGCTTGCTATTTGTCTAAATAATTCAAGTTTAACAAAAAATAAACCACTTGTTTTTATAGTGAAATATGAGTAATAAGGGAGGAGGAGGCTCTGAGGCTAAATCTCTGGGAAGAGATAGGAGAAAGAGGAGAGAAGAAAAAATACACCCCACAGCTGCTTGGCTTCCAAGCAGAGGGGATAATATCCACTACTGTTAGGGCTTTTCCTCCATTCCTGTTGATGGCATTCATTCACTCTGGAGTGGAGGAGGATGCTGGCAACTCCAAGGTGAATCTGGTAGCTCTGGAATCAATTCAAACAGTTTTTTCCCTCTTCTGCTCCCCTCCCTAAAATTGCTCTCACTTCTCCCTATACAGTGTGGTTTTGAGCCTCATTGCTCAAAAAATTAAAAAAAAATCCAAAAGGGCTGTCTTCCATTCATTTCCAGATCCCACACAATGCCTTCCCCCTTAATAACAAATTATATCTCCCAGAGCTCTATGTGATAAGTCCCTGGCAGCTTACCTATGAAGTCTATAGCCTCTTCCCATGGCCTACAAATGGGGGAAAGGGGAACCTATAAAAATGATTCTTTGTTTTCATGGGAGCAATTCTGTCTCCTATTCAGTTCTGGGAACAACTCAATGTGCCCATTGTCTGGGCACAACAAATCTGTCCTTTCTGTCCTAGTGATACATACTATTGAACCTACTAGCAGGAAGGGTGTCCATCCAAATTCATATGTTCAAATCTGGACAATGGACATTCTTCATCAAGTGGTCCTTCCTGTGTAAATGAACAAAACTTCTTCAAATGATTACAGATCTCCTCCAGGAACCTCATTTCTGGGACTTTATGTGATCAACAAAATGTCATCCACTAAAAAGAACATCTGAAGAACCTTGTCATGTACATGGAATTAATTTTTCACCTGAACTCCACACTGAATTTCTCCCATAACAATGGCAAACACCTTTAGCAAGTATACATCTTCCTATTTTATGTCTCCTCTTATATTTATTATTGGGGTGAGGGGAAATCATTGAATGTGGTTATTTCTGTTATATCTTCCAAGGAATCTTGAATGGTTTTGCATGGCTTTTAAAAAAATACACGTAAGGTGATATTTTGTTCCAACAAATCAAACACTTTTTCATAAGATCTTAAACTAGCCTTTTCTCTATTTCTTGTATATGACACTACATATGCAGTCTTCTCAACTCTACATCCCCCCACCCAGAATATAATCTCTATCTACGTTCCCATGGTAAAATTCCCCTTTTCCTTGAAAAATACATCTCAAGCTCCACATTCTACATAAAGTCTTCCTTAATCCTCCTGACTACCAATGCCTTCTTTCTCAAATTACCTTGTGTTTAATTACTTTGTATTTTTAGTTAGTTTTAATTAGTAAAAACTAAGTACCTCCTGTGGGCCAGGTCTGTGCTAAACCATGGAAATACAAAGAAAGGTAAAGGATCATTGCCTTAAGGAGCTCAGAGGCTAATGGGAGATTTACCATGCAAATGACTATGTACAGATGAGCTATAGAAGGGGTAAACTGGAGATAATCTACAAAGGGAAGGCATCAGAATCTAGGAGCATTGGGGTAGGATAGAAAAGATTATAGAAAATAGAATTTTAGCCAGAATTTTAGACAGGAGGCAGAAATGAGGAGGGAGAACATTCCAGGAATCAAGAATAGTTAGTGAAAATGTCCAGAACCAAGAGATGGAACATCTTGTGGGAGATCTGTACGGAAGGTAACACAGCTGTGAGGGTATATGTGAAGAAATAACAAGGAAACCAGTGTGATAGGATTATGATACATGGTAGGGGAGGAAGTGAAAGGATGTGCCTGAAACGCACTTGCTCCTTACCTCCACCTTCTACAATGTGTTTCTTCCTTCAAGGTAAAGCTCAGACACATCAGCATGAATCCTTTCCTCATCCCTCAAACAATTAGCACTTTGTCTCCCAAGATACCCTGTACATATTGGTATTTATAACTTTATATTAACATATGTTTACATGTATATTGTAATATATATACATACATACATGAATTTGTTGTTTCCCCATTACAATGTGAGTTATTTACATACAAGAACCTTAGCTAGGTTGCTATTAATGTGAATAATGAATCCTGCAAAGTGGTCACATTATTAAAATTCACACTACATATTTCCATTGGGCTGGAACCAATTACCACATTTTATATAATTATATCTTCAAAAAGTTCCCATACAAATACATGCGACCACTTCACAGGATTCATTGTTCACACTAATTGGGACCCAAGTGTGCCTGAACCCCAAAGCCTAACACAGTGTCTGGCACATAGAAGAAAGCTTGTTGATTTATTGAAGGAAATATCACCTCTGGAATACTAACACTGAAGTGGGTGTGAGGGAGAAGGAGCTATCAGGAGCTGTGGGGAATGGGAAGCTGAAAGATGAAGAACTAATACTGACATGCACAGTGAATGAATTAGAGCGATTTGTGTTTTATGTTGGAGATTTTTGTAGTTCTTTCCATTAAGGGTGAACTATACTACTAGAAAACCCAGGTTTGTTATACTTTGGAAGTTTCTCCAGGGAAAGGACAAAGATTCTAGGACACCGATCGGCCCCAGCATCAGAATCCAACAGGAGTAAGTCATTTAAACTAAGCTTAAAACATACTCTCCAACACCCCCATCTACCTCCAAAAAAATAAAAGAAATCCAACCATGTGTGACTGAAGGCCCTTTGGCTCTGCTGAGGATTAGGTCAGAGATAGTTATCAACAGGGAAAGACAAGAATATACTTTCTGATTTACTTTACTGGTTCCCCAGGGTCTCTTCACACCTTGGCCAGAAACAAGCCAAAAAACTCCATCTTGAAATTTATGCAACTCTGTAGAATTGATAGTAGGCAGGTCTGATAGATTGTCACTGCCTGGGGCCTCCAAAGGAGCTTGGTGGAATTCCAGCTCAAGGATGAGATAGAAACCAGCTTCTCTTTGTGTCTGGAGGAGACCAGCTAGACTTGCCAAAAGGATCAAATGAGAAGTGTGAGATATAAACACAACAATTATCTAGTGGAGATATGAAACATATATCAAGTAAGTACACCTCTCTTTGGGAATCAAGGGCTCACTCTTCTGGGACTCTGGGGAGTATCCTTAAGGATGTTCCCAAACATGCTGCACAACTCCTAGCTTCCTCTCTAGTTTTCTAGATAAGAATTTAAACTCAATTCAATGAGCATTTTACAGAATATCCACTAAAATAATAATAGCCAGTATAGCTTTAAGCTATTAAAGTTTAAAGTTATTGAAGCTTAAAACTGCGCCAAGTCTTTGAAGATATACTGTACAGGACTCTAAGGTTTGCAAAGCACTATATTATACATACATACAAATATTTTATGTGATTTTCACAATAGATGAGGAAACTTGTGAGTGACTTGTACAAAGTAAGTGCATATACTATATAAGTATTTGAGGAATATATCACGAAGCAAATTTTCCCTACCCTCAAAGAATTTACTAGGAAAAACTTCAAGCAACACATAAATTAATACAGAACACCTATAAATGAAATATAAGGGATGGAGAAGAGTTAATACCTGAATTGGTCAGGAAAGTCTTCTTATGGGAGGTGATCTTTGATCAGGGCCTTGAAAGAAGCTGATAAAATGGGTAGAATGGTGGATTTGGAAGCAGGAAAATTTAAGTTCAAGTCCTTACTAGTTGTGTAACCTAAACAAATCACTTAACCTGTCTCAACCTCAGTTTCCTTATCTAAAAATGGGTTAATAGCAACTTTATTTTTTTTAATTTTCTGTTCCAAATTTTCTCACTCCCTCCTCTGCCTATTGAAAAACCAATAATTACAATATCTATTACTCATATGAATCATGCAAAAAAATTCATATGAGTAATAGATATTGTAATTAGCTATATTTATATTGCAAGAAAACTAAAAGAATGAAAAAAGAAGGAAGGAAGGAAGGAAGGAAGGAAGGAAGGAAGGAAGGAAGGAAGGAAGGAAGGAAGGAAGGAAGGAAGGAAGGAAGGAAGGAAGGAAGGAAGGAAAGAAGAAAGAAAAGAAAGAAGAAAGAAAGAAAGAAGAAGAAAGAAAGAAAGAAAGAAAGAAAGAAAGAAAGAAAGAAAGAAAGAAAGAAAGAAAGAAAGAAAGAAAGAAAGAAAGAAAGAAAGAAAGAAAGAAAAGAAAAAAGAAAGAAAGAAAGAAAGAAAGAAAGGAGGGAGGGAGGGAGGGAGGGAGGGAAGGAAGGAAGGAAGGAAGGAAGGAAGGAAGGAAGGAAGGAAGGAAGGAAGGAAGGAAGGAAGGAAGGAAGGAAGGAAGGAAGGAAGGAAGGAAGAAAGAAATGAAGAAAGAAAGAAAGAAAGAAAGAAAGAAAGAAAGAAAGAAAGAAAGAAAGAAAGAAAGAAAGAAAGAAAGAAAGAAAGAAAGAAAGAAAGAAAGAAAGAAAGAAAGAAAGAGGAGGAAGATAAGAAAAGATGGAGAGAGGGAGGGAGAACAAAAGGAAAGGAGAAAGAGAGAACAAAAGGAAAGGAGAAAGAGATACAGAGAATGAAAGAAAGAAAGGAAGAAACTAAGGAAGGAAAGGTCAAAAGAAGGAAGGAAGGGAGGAGGGAGGGAAGGAAAAAGAAAGAAAAAAGATGCTTCAATCTGTAGAATACATTAGTTCTCTTTCTAGAGGCAGATAGCATTTTTCATCATTAGTTCATTTAAATTGTTGAATAACATCTACTTTTCAAGATTATTATTTTGAGTATCAAGTGAAATAATATGAGCAAAGCACTTTGTAAACATATAATACTATATAAATGATAGCTAGTAATTTTATCTCATTGGAATTTAAATTGAGGCTTCTAGAATTTCTCTTTTTTTCTTATTCCCCTGCATCTCAATCATCAAAGTGAAAGGTCACATATAAAAAATAGAGTGAAATATGGCTTGGTCCTTTATTAGGAAGTTCAATGAAAGTCATGGAAGTCTTAAAGCCCCCAGACAAGATCTTCTCAATTCTCCCAAGCATCAGCACTTCCACAATATTTTTTTATTTGCTTATTTATATGCATGTTATTTCCCTCACCCGTCCCTACTTTCAGAAAATGTCAGCTCCTAGTGGACAGGGACTGTTTCCATTTTTGTCTTTGTATCTTCTGTCCCTAGCACAGCGCCTGACATATGGTCTTTATTAAGTGCTTGTTAGATTAAATTGAATGAATGGAATTTAATTGAATTGATTTGAATTAATAGTTATTGGTTAGTCATTCTCAGATGGAAATAATGGGAACCAAGGAGAAATTATATAAGGTACAAAATCTAAGGGCTATTCCCTAAGGGATAATTAATTTTCCAACACATGCATCAATATTCAGCATCATCAAGTACTTTCCCATAAGCAGTTGTGACATGGCAACCCTTCATGAAGCATCTCATGTTAAAGCAGTCGAAGGATGAACATAAACGGATCATTATCCACTTCTGACCCCAAACCCATTCAAGGATCCTTTCCCACCTTTGGTCTGAGAGTCATCAACGGACAAAAAGTCACTGAAGAGCAGTGACTGGCTTAAGTAGAATCCCAACTGAGCTACTAATCACTTCTCAACTAGCAAAAGAAACGTTCCCTGAATCGGGCAGCCAAAAAACCCCTGCAAAGGAAGAGGAAGAAATGCTACCAGTGGCCATCAGTGGCTCCTGAAAATCAGCCACAGCTGTTGATTAAACCTCCTTCAACTCCACAGGAAACCCACAGAACTGGCAACCTTAGAACAGCAATATGTATCCCTGAACAACTTTAACCAGGCTTCCTCAGCGGAACTAGGCCAAAGCTAACATACCATCCATCCTCCGCTAAAAATGTCCTCATGAATTAAACCACTCTGGCCCGTTCCACACGCAGCTGCCATCATGCTCCTTAATAAAACAGCAAGCTGTGTGTATGGAGGGATGGAATCAAATTATCTAATACTTAGAGAGGAAAAAAGGAAAATGAAAAGAAACCTATTTACACAAATAGCCGACATGCTTATAAATCAAACTGAGACTAATACAGTTGCCAATGATTGTTTCAGCCAAGGACAGTGAGGATGGAAACTTGGATCTCACTAGTGTTGTGGGTTTAAAAAAGAAAAAAAAAGATGACAATTTCCTGGACTCTAACAACCCCCTCCTCAGTCATTTGATCAAAATCTATAGACTGAAGTCCAGCATTAGATTTTTTTTTTTTTATCAATCTATCTCCAGCATTTTCCCCACAAAACTGGATGCTTTACTCAAGTTGGGATTTAATACCCTGTGGGGTCTCATTGACCCTTGTCAAAAGTCTCCTATTATTTTAGCATATTTTTAAAAGCTGATTCTGAATAACAAATTCAGAATAAGAAATAAATTCAGAATAACAAGTCACTTTATTTCTCTGGGCCTCAGTTTCCTCCTCAGTAAAATCATTTTCTCCAAAATCCTTTCCATTCTAGGAGGCTATAAGCAAAAAGGGAAAATGGATCGTCTAAATGGACTGAAGGAATTCATCATCTATTTTAAGATTTTGTTTTGTTTTTAATGTAGAAAAAGAAACCCTGAAGTAAAAGTTCACCATGATATAACTAAAAATCCCTAAATTCAGAAAACTAATCAATGAGAAAAAGGTTAAAAAAAAAACCACCCTTGATAGAAAGTAATTTTTGCCAAAATGATAATCATCATTCTGGGGACTCTGAAGGTCTACTGTTCTTCTCTCCTTAGTCCCACAATCCAAATACCAGGCCAGGCAGATAGGCAAACCATGAACTATTGAAATTTAAACTTCTTTCTAAGTAAGAGAGTTGAGACTCATGAATAGCTCTGGAGTAAAGATTGAAAGTGGGACCTTGTAGAAAAATGATGAGTCTGGAGAGTAAGAAAATAGAGAAAAGAAGAAACTATTAATTCAGTACTGATTAAAAGTAATTGCTATAGCACTGACATTCCATGATGTCCAGGAAGCAGTTGTTTGTGTGGGACTGGGGCTTAAATGAGAAGCTAAAGTCCAGATATATTCATCTGCATAGATGAAGTGGTGAGAATAGATAAATTAACAGCTCACAGCTCACAAAAAATGGGTAGAAACAAAAGAGAATAATTGGCTAGTGCCTCATAGCTTAATCTGTTATTTTACTGATGAAGTAACTGAGCATACATCTACACCCAGAGAGAGGATTGTGGGAACTGGGTGTAGATCACAACATAGCATTTTCATTCTTTTTGTCGTTGTTTACCTGCATTTTGTTTTCTTTCTCAATTTTTTCCTTTTTGATCTGATTTTTCTTATGCAGGAAGATAATTGCATAAATATGTGTTCATACATTGGATTTAATATATATTTTAACAAGTTTAACATATATTGGATTACTTGCCCTCTAGGGAAGAGGGTGAGAAGAAGGAGGGGAAAATTTGGAACACAAGGTTTTGCAAGGGTCAACATTGAACAAATATCCATGCATATGTTTTGAAAATAAAAATCTTCAAAAAATGAGCATAACAAGTCTAATTAGTTCACCTGAGATAACCCAAGCAGTAAACATCAGAGGCAGGATTTGAACCCAAGTTTCTTGACAACAAAGCCAATACTCTTTAACTGTCCTATGCTGCCTCCTAGACCTTGGGTAATACCCATTGTTAGATGGAAAGAAATAGGACACAAAGAAGACATCCAATGAATGATATCATTGGTAAGAGGAGAACCAACATGGTGTCATCTCATGGAAGACACAGGAGAAGCTTCCAAAAATATTTATTTATCAATAGTATCAAAAGCCTCAGAGAAATCAAAGAGGCCATTATCAGAGAGATACCAGGGCAAAGGAATCAGAACAATAGAAGGCAACCACAGTCTCCTGAGGTTAGAAAATACGGTCTGATAATTTTGTCCCAATATTTTGGGACCAGAGGATGAACCATAGAATTGCTTGATTTAGAATTAACAAAAAGAGATGAAAGAAATAATTTAACTGAGCTTCCTCATTATGAAATTAGAGAACATAGAAAAATAGCAATCACAATAATAGCAGTTATTTAAGATTTACAAAGGATTTTCCATATATTATTTCATTCAATTCCCACAACAACCTTAGGGAGATCCCTATTTTAGGGATAAGAAATAGGAAAACAAACAAAATTGCCAAAGTCACACAGCTAATGTCTAAGATAGAATTCAAACTGATGTCTAATACTCTAATCACTGTCCAATCTAGCCACAGAAAAGTCAATTATTTCACTTAAAGCCACAAAGCAAATTGTCAAGAACCAAGATTTAAGTAAAGTGTTTATTGTTCTTTCTATTATTTATAAAAGATGCAAGAAAGTATATTATGTAGATAGAAATAAGTTTAATTGGGTGCTATAATTATCAGTATCAACATGACTAATATCTGCATTATTTTTTCATGGAATATTGAAACTTGGAATTATTAAAAAGAAACATTCACTAAAACAGTTTTATCTATTAATATACACCTATTTCCTAGCTCATAGGATTTTATTCCAGCAAAAATTCTTTGTCTATTAGAAATTACATATTCTAGCTGAGTGACCTTAGGCAAGTCACATAATTAAATACCAACTCTCTAAGATTATAATTTACAAAGAAGGTGCCAACCAGAATTAGTAAAGGGAGTTTCCTCTCCTAGAAGTTATAAATACCAATGAAATCGCAGGACTAGTTCCTAGCCCAATTCATTTTTTTCTTTTTTTTTTCCCCAAATACAAGAACTATTGCATATTATAACTAAGATTGTCAACAGCATAATTCACAAGACTGGAAAAGACAAAAAACAGGAAATTGAAAAAGTGACCAGGGTCAAGGAAGTCCTAGGGTTCAAATATGTAAATTCAATCATGAATCAGTTATTCAAAGGGTAGGCACAAGGGGATATGAATACAGTTCAATTTTTTAAAAATTCAAGCATTTATTAAGCAGTTATTGCATACAAAATACTATGTTAAATGCTGAGGATGCTAAATTTGAAGATGCAGCATAGCACATGTTGAAGTGTAATAAGATTATGTTTAATAAAAGTGGCAGCTCCTGTAAGTCAGAGATATGTTAATAAATGTTTAACAACTAGCTCTCTGAAGAAAAAAAAATATAAAGTCACTTTTTCAAGCCTAAGATAATCGACCAAACAAAAAAAATCTACCCCTAATTAAACAAATCACTCGATCTGGCTCTGCCCTGAACAGGTTGCATGCCTTCTTGGTCCATTGTTGACAGGAGCTTCTATTGATTACTTGTCTTACTTTGGAAGTAGCTCCATCACTCTCTGAAAACTAGACACTTAAAACTCAAGTATTTTGCCCATTTCTCGGATAAAAATGTTCTCAGTGAACATTTAACAGTTGGCTCGCAGTTCAGAACTGGTTTCAGCACACCTGTATCTGAAGTGGTAAGCATCCCTTAAGAACTCAGACATGGCACTCCATAATTTAGAGACTTAGCAATTTCATTTTTAACCCTGCTGTTAAGAGAAACCCAAATTCCTTGTGGGTAATTCACACTTAGAAAGAATTTTATGAGCCACCAAGTAAGAGAGGCAGGATAACAAGCATTTAAAGCTGGAAGAGCCCTGAGAGGCCATCATCCCCATCAGTTAGCAGATGAGAAAACTGGGACACAGAAAAGGAAGATAAGTTCACACATCTAGTAAGTAATAGAGGATATCAACCTATCCCTGACTTCAGGTGCTGCCATTTCTATTAAACACAATTTTATTACATTTAGATGTGTGCTATGATGCCCTTTCAAATAGCATCCTCAAAACTTAACATAGTATTTTGTACATAGTAACTGCTTAATAAATTCTTGAATTTTTAAAAAATTGAACTGTCTTCATATCCTTTGCCCTTTAAATAACCAATTCATAATTATTTTTGCATATTTGAACCCTAGGACTTCCTTGACCCTGATTACTTTCCCAACTTCCCATTTTTTGTCCCCTGAGATCCTCTAACTCCAAATCTAGTGTTTTTCCTATTAAATGATGAATCCAAGTATAGTTGACTATCAAGAGCTCCCAGGGAGACCTAGAAAAAAGAATCCCAGAGACTTTCAATGAATTAGGAGACATACTTTTAAATGAGTACACATTTCCCATAGGTCTTGAATTTTGTTAACCAAATTTTGTCATCATGGTGGATAACTGGTGCTACACAAAGCAGAGATGGGTTTTAGAGTTCAAATAACAGTTTAATTAATCACTTTCAGAGTGAGGAATAAAGCTTGCAAACTGGAAGATCTCCTGGACAGGAGACCTCCTATTGCAAGAAAGATAGACATTTTCACTATTGGTTAGAGAAATGCAAATTAAGACAACTCTGAAGTACCATTTTATAATTTCTCAGATTGGCTAAGACAACAGGAAAATATATTAATCAATGTTGTAGGTAATGTGGGAAAACTTGGATACTAATGCATTATTGGTGGGGTTGTGAAATGATTCAACCATTCTGAAGACCAATTTGGAATATTCCAAGAGCTATCAAATTTTGATATCCTTTGATCTAGCAGTGTTTCTACTGGGTCTGTATTCCAAAGAAATCATAAAAGAGAAGAAAGAACCCACATGTGCAAAAATGTTTATAAGAGCTATTCTATAGTGGCAAGGAACTAGAAATTGATGCCCTTCGGGGAACGGCTAAATAAATTATGGTATATGAATGTTATGGAATATTATTGTTCTATAAAAATGATGAGCAGGTTGATTTCAGTAAAGCCTGGAAAGACTTACATGAACTGATGCTAAGTGAAGTGAGTAGAACTAATAGAACATTGTACACTATAAAAACAAGATTATCTGATAATCTTTTAAACAATGAGATGATTCAAGGCAGTTCCAAGAGATTTGTGATGAAAAGTACAAACCTCATCCAGAAAAACTGAATGTGGATCAAAGCATGGTATTTTCACCTTTTGTGGTGGTTGTTTGCTTTTTTGCTTTTTTTTTCATATTTTTCCCTTTTGATTTTTTTTCACACAGCATGATAAATACAGAAATATGATTAGAAGAATGCACATATTTAACCTATTTGGGATTGCTTGCCTTTCTAGGGAGGAAGGAAATAAGAAGAGAGGGAGAAGAATTTGGGGCACAAAGTTTTGCAAAGGCCCATGTTGAAAACTATCTTTGCATGTATTTGGAAAAAAATACTATTAATTTTTTTAAAAGAAAGGTAAAGATTTTATTCATAAATCATAAATGGCAAGGGTAAGGGAAGGTAGATTACAATACAATCAATTTCAGGGCTTGAATGATTTCCCCTGACAAGCTCATGAATGCAGGACAATATGGATATTCTCCAGTTCTATGGGAGCAGCTCATAAATGACTGAAATCATGGGGATTCTTATTTGGTGGAGACAGGATCAGAGTTCTACGAGGGGAAAAGTTCTATAATTCTTTATTCACTTCATTAACATACACAGGAGAACGTTGTCAAGAATTGACTGATCATTGCATTGTAAGACTCTGACTCCCAAACTAGAAGAGGCAGCTCTAAAAAAAATCTAGGTTATTAGTAATTATATACATCATTTTGATAATTATGAAAATGATAATAATTTTTCCTCAGTTTCTATACCAAGATGGAGGGCAGTTAGGTGGCTCAGTAGATTGAGTATGAAGCCAAGGCTCAAGAATGCCAGTCTTAGATACTTCCTGGCTATACAGCTGTGAACAAGTCACCTCATTTCTGTTTATCTCAGTTTCTTTATCTATGAAATGGGGATCATAAAAGCATCTTTCTCCCAAGGTGGTTGTGAGGACCAAATGTGACTATATTTGTTTTATACAGCGCATGACACATAGAAGGTGCTATAAATGCTTATTCCACCCCATCCCTTTTGCCATGGAAAAGACTTCCATTCAGAATTTTTTGTGGGCTCAGACTGAGAAGGGGGAAAGAGGAGCAGCCCTGAGCCTCCCAGCCTTCTCCTTCTTTAATGAAAGGAACGAAACCAGAAGAACATGATACAAGATGTGAAGTGAAATCTTTTCAAAACCATTCAGAGGGACAGCTAAGTGGTGCAGTGAATATAGCACTGGAATTAGGAGGATCTCAATTGAAGTCCAGCTTCAAACACTTGACATTTATTAGCTGAATCTGGGCAGGTCACTTAACCCCATTGCTCTGCAAAATAAATAAATAAAATATAAAACGACGACATTTACAGAAATCACAGGTAGCTAGCAAAAGCCAAAAGAAAGAGCGGGGAGGAGAGAGCCAGAGAAAAACAGAGAGATAGAGTCAGAAGCAAAAAGAGAATAAATATAAGATAATCTTAGAAAGAAGCAAAGCAAGAGGGGCTTGGAGATGTCTGCTGTAGTCTATAAGATATGAGCTGTCTTAAAAAAAATCTGTAAGGAGGAAGTAGAGGGGGCAGAATATTTTAAGCATGGAGAATGACCTGTACCATGACAAGAATTAGAATTCTGAACATAGTGCAGAAAAAAAAGATAACTGGGTATTAGGAGGGTAGCAAAGTATATGAAGAGTGGAAAGGCAGAAGGGAACCATGTTGGGAAGAACTTTAAATGCCAAACAGAATATGTGATATTTGATACTGGTAATAATAGGGAGACACTGAGATTTATTGAATTAAGGGTGTGATATAGTGAGAATTGTGCTTCAGGAAAAATTACTTTGGCAGAGAGTGGAGAATGCGGGAGAGACTCAAGGCAGTATTCCAACAGTCCAGGTGTGAGGCGATGAGGGCCCGAACCGAGGTAACGACCGGGTCAGTCGAGAGAAGATGTATATGAGCAGTATTATGAATGCAGAATTGACAAGATTTGACAACAGCTTGTATATGTGGGATGAGTGAGAGTAATGAGTTGAGGATAACTCTGACATTTCAAGTCTGGGTGACTTGGGAGAGAATGATGGTGCTCTTGATAGTGGTAGGAAAGTTTGGAGAGGAGATAATTTGTGTAGAAAGATAATGAGCTCTGTAGCACTTCACTATCAAATGCACACATTCCCATTGTAGAGGTGAGGAGATGGAAGGAGTTCCAAGCAGTGGAATGAGTTGCTCAAGATTGCTTAGTGAGTGTCAGAGCTCAGAGAGTGTCTTCTCAGTCCACATTTCATGTCCTGTTTTCCAAGATAGAAGGTCCTTAGAGAACACATGATACTTCTCCTTCATTTTGCCTCAGACAAAATAGATAATTATCTTTCTTCCCTAAGCCCTCCCCTCTTCTGAACTTCCCTAATACTAGCAAGGATCCTGCCATTTTTCCAGTAACCTAGATTCATAAGTTCTATATCATCCTCGCTCACATTCACCCCACACATCCAATTTCTGACCAATTTGTGTCATTTCTACCTTCCCAACATCTCCCATGACTGCTGCTTTGTCTTGTCACAGAGATTCTCACACAGGTCTTTTCAGATGGGGTAGAATGATGCTGACCTTGTCTCCTTGCATTTGGGGGAACTTGAGCAGAAGAGCCAAGTTTTGCTTTCCATCCCTTGATAATGATAATAAATAGAATTATAAAGTGTTAAAGAGTGGAGGGCACCTTAGAGATGAGCTCATTCAATTCCATTTTATAGTTATTAAACATTTATTAAATCACTCCTTTGTGCCAAGTCCTGTGTGAAGTGTTATAGTATAAAGAAAGGTAAAAGATAATCCCTGCCCTAGAGAAGTTTACAATCTAATGACAGAGACAACAAGCAAAAAACTACCTACAAACAAGTTCTTAAGGGATTAATAGCAAATCAATAGAAAAAAGGCACTAGAAACATAGGGGATCAGAAAAGATCTAAAAGGTGGGATTCAGCAAATTATCAGTGAAAACGTGTGCAGGGAATTTAATTGGAATAAAAGACATCATCAAGGAAATGTGTGCCCAGAAAAGAAGCTGAAACAAAGTAGATGACAAAGGGACAATCCAGTTAGAGTGCAAGTATCCATGAAGTACTCAAGGGTGAATAGGAGGCCGTCAGCACATTAAGTAGAGAGAGTAAGGGTACCTCTGGGAGGGCACATGGAAGCAGAATGTGGGATGAAAAAGCATGGATGGACTGAGAACTATATATAGCCTCTGAAAAGTACCCACATTAATGAGACTGAAAGCTGGCTAAGGTTTCAAAGTACCCTATAGTGAAAGGTAGGCCGCCTGTCTCTGTAAAGGTTTTAGGAGGAGGACCCCCCATCCCATCCCCAAGGAAACAGCACAATGTCTCATGGGGAATGGACTAAAAGCAATCAAGACTATTGGATCTATTTTAAGGATAACTTATAAGTACATTCATTTTCACTCCAAATGATAAACATGCTATCACCAGGAAACAGGAGGTAGGGCTTGGGCACCGACCCTTGGCAGAGGGAAAGGCTCAGGACCTATCAATGGAAGAAGCAGGGGTTTATGGCAGCAATACACCCCATGCTGGTCAGATGATCCTAAGCAGTCTGCTCTGGGATGAGCTTTCGGTGATGTGTTTATCCATCCCTATGAACCCGGGGACAATAAGACTCCCTGTCACCAGAGTAGTGTCCATGGGGTTCTAGTATTAGAAACCTTGGTCATAAGCCTCCTATCCCCTTATATTCTGAAGCAGGTGGCTACTGGGGGCTATACCAGACTTCACTTCTTGAAGTAGGGAAGAACATTCCATTCCTTTTCATTATACTTGATCCCACTAACAAAGGAGTCTTGTCATGTAGATTTTGAAATGGCACAGCTGTGTACTGTCATCCCACTGTCACCTCGGTCTTTAGGAAGCAGCGTGGTGAGGGCAAGATTTGGATTAAGAGAATCGTTGTGGGATCTTTATCCAAATCCCAAACTCTAACTGAGGGAGTGTCCAAAAGCTTTGTCTTGGGACCTGTTTCTGAACATCAGTCAGTCAATCAATAAACATTTATTATGCACTTTCCATGTACCAGACACTGTGCTGAATGCTGGAAATATGAATGTGAAAAATAAAAATATCTGCTGCCCTCCAGTTGTTTGCAGACTAAAGGAAGAAAACACAAAAGGAAGCTGAAAAAGGAGGTGGGAAAAGTACCAGGTTTGGGGCTGTGATGAAATTCAAAAGGATGCAAATAGGTGGGAAATAGAGATGGCTGGCCTGGGAACCACTCTTAAAGGGGGCCTCAGCTCCACTCTCCAATCCAAGAGTTCCCAGGGCAGAGGATACTGTGTGGGGGATGTGGGTACAGAGACTGATGGGATTGTGCAGGATGATGAGGTTGGGGTGAACACTGGACATTTTTTGGACGTCCTAGATACATCTCAAATTCAAAATGTCTAAAACAAGATTCATCTTCTTTTTCCAAAAAGTCCATCACTCTTTCAATCTTTTTCCAACAAAGACATCTCCACTCCAAATGTTCATATGGTATTTTAACATATTTAACATGTATTTGTCTACCTGCCATCTAGGGGAGGAGGTGGAGGGAAGGAAGGGAAAAGTTGGAACAGAAGATTTTGCAAGGGTCAATGCTGAAAAATTACCCATGCATATATTTTGCAATTAAAAAGCTATATTAAAAATGTTCATATGGATTTTTGGTGACCACTGAGGTAGGGCCTTCCAAGCTCATGTTATTGGTCTGATCCCCAACATAGTGATGTTATTTTGGTCTACTTCAAGAACAAAGGACAGCAACCGCCATCGTTTCCATCAAAAGCACCAGTATTCTTCCAATCCCTCAGGGTTATAACATCAGCATTCTCCTAAACAGGAAAACTCCAGAGCACGTCTCTCTCCAAGAGGCAGATAGATGGTACGGGGGATACAATGCTAGGCCTGGCACTAGGAAGATCTGAGTTCAAATCCAGTCTCAGATACTTACTAGCTATGTGACACTGGGCAAATCACTTACCCTTGCCTGCCTCAGTTTCCTCAACTGATGATAATAATAACATCTTTCTCACAGGGTAGTTTTGAGGATCAAATGAGAAAATATTGATAAAAAGAGCCTAGCCACAGTACCTGGCATGTTGTTTGTACTTAACAAATATTTGTGTCCGTCCTTCCTATGCAATCTATCCTCCACAAAAATGCCAAATGATATGCCCAGGGCCCAGAACATAATTGGTACTTAATAAATATTTTGTTGATGGATAGATAGATTATGATCATTCTGAATGAGAAAAAATCAATAATAGGCAACAACAACAAAAAAAACTAATACTAATTGGGAAATTTGGGACATAATCTGATAGAAGAGGTTTTTTTTTCTTTTTTTGCTTGAAGTTCAACATTTTGAATTAAGCTTGGTAGCCAAATTTGGTGATGTTAGAATCATAAAACTACCAAGGACTTAGAAAGTGGTACTACATACTAGTTAGCCTTGAGTTAGTTTGGCAGATGTGCTAGTTTTATAATGGGTTACATCTCCATTGTAATAACAAATAGAAGGATATTAAAAATTCAAGAGAAAAATTAATGAGTTATTTTTCCTTTCCTTCTTTCATGTCCCTTTTCTTTACTTTTTCCTATATTTGTTTGCCCTTCTCTTCCCTTTTACTGCCTTTTCCTCTCCTCCCATTCTTTCCTTTTCTTTTCTACCACTTTGCTTGATCTCCTTTCCCTCACTTCCTCTCCCCTTTAAAAAATTATTTTACTTTTTAATCAATATAAATGTTTTCTCCCCTTTCCTACCTCTCTCCAAATTAAAAAAGAAAGAAAAATAAAGACCCCATTCTAAACATAATCAAGCAAAATGAATTTCTACCTTGATCATATTCAAAAAATATGCCCCAATCTGTATTTCTCTTTTTGGTGGTTAGTAGCATGTTTCATCATGAGTCCCCTGAAATCATGATTGGTCTCTGCATTGCTTGGCACTTTAAAGTTGTTTGACTTTATAATATCATCATACTAGAGACTAAATTATTCATATAGAAAATAACCTGTTCTCATAGTTCACTTTGCATCAGTTCACAAAGTTTCTCTGAAACCATACTCATTATTTCTTACAGCATAAAATATTCCATCTCATTCACATACCATAACTTGTTCAGCCACTTCCCAATCGATGAGAACTTCTTTAGTCTCCAATTCTGTACTACCACAGAAACAGCTGCTACAAATATTTTGTACATTTTTAGTAACTGAGTTTGTTTTGCTTAGAACTTAGTCCTTCCTAAATGTACCCTCCCTCTAATTCTCCTTTCTTCCACTTTTCCTTTTCCTTTTATTTCCCTATTGAGGGAAATGTATGTCTATACTCAACTCTGTGTGTATATATATATTTCCTTATTTCAATAAGTAGTAATGCTCTCTCCACTGTTATATTTAATCATTTGGTTTAGTTTCATTTGTTCTCTTTCTGTTTATTCTATATATACTTATTCATGTCATTATCTATCTTATTAGAATATAATCTTCTGAATAGGGAATTTTTGAATTTTTTCTATTACTATCTTCAGTACCAGGCCCAGTACCATCATCCATGGTAGTACATGATTCATAAATGATTAATTGATAGAGTCATAGGAGAGGGCAGGGAAAGAAAGAAAGGGAAGCATTGTGAACCCTTCAATTTTGGCCATTTTTGCAGAAGAGATGTACTCCGTCTATCTAAATTTATAATTTTTGAGCTTCATGTCTAAGAATGTGTGTGTGTCTGTGTATGTCAGTTCTCTCTGTAAATAAGGACCTTGGCATCCTGTGGAATACAAAGCATGTAGTATCTTGGGAAAGAGATTCCCTCCTAAGGAAGTTGGCCCCAATACTAGTGTTATTGGGCTTGAACTGGAGATTGCATCCCATGTGTGGGAAGCCATCCCAGAGAACATGCATCAGAGCTGATCTTTAAACCTCAGGGTCTCTCTCTCAGGACACACATGACTCATCCCTGAAGGGTTTATGTTTTAAGATGAAACAATCTTTTACTGGCCACCGAGCAGGAAGAGGGCTATCTCAGTAGGCCTTTAAAAGGGAGTGTCCCACCCTCTGGTGTTCCCTTCCCATCACAGCTGCAAATTGTATCAAGATTAGTGAGTCCTGCAGGGGGATGTTCATGGGGGAACCACCCTTTCCCCCATTCTGGCTGCACAGGAGTCGTGAGCACACGACTAAAGCACACGTTCTGCTTGGACAAGTTTAAGTAAGACTAGATCTGAATCAGAGCTGTTTGTCCTGCCTTGTGTTGCTCTTAGGAACAGAGATCTTGAGATGGATGTATCCAGTGAGGAGGCTGCCTTACAAGGTTTGGTTAGCAGGGAAAATTTCTACATGAAGAAAGCATCCACTGACAAGAGAATGAGGCCGTGTCTGATTTAATAGAAGACACAGACTCAAAGTGAATTGTTTGGACAACACAGAACCAAAGTGAAATGTACATTGCCCATTCAAAAATCCCACCAAATGCTTTACGTTTTGATTATTATTAAGTCTTAACCTCCCAGGAGAGTATAACAATATTTATTATTACTGTTTTAAAAAAATATTCTATCAATGTGCACTTGTAAGACTTTTATGTTATGCATTTCCTTTTTGTTGAGGCAATAAATATATATCCCATACTTGATTCGCATTGTACATTATTTTTCTAAGCCAACCCTAGGCTTTAATAAGTTTTCCTCAGAGCATTGATATGCGTATATAAGCCAAAACATGAAAGAAAAGAAATTTGGCCCTTTTTTAGAATGCTTAAAGATTTAAACCAAAAAATTGTCTCCTTACATGAAGAACTAAGAGTTATGAATCTTCTTGCATGCCTCATATCCTTATATTTGTTTTAGGCCATAATTGATTCAGGCCAGTCTGATGCTTTGGGTTCAGAATTGAAATGAAATTAAATAATTGTAGAAGATCTAACAGTAACAATAGCCGTTTTACTTAGCCATCGCAGGGAAGGATATAGCACTAATTTTGTTAGACATGCTGGTCTACCAGTAAAAGCCTGAGGGATGTGCTAGCTTTTGTATTTAGACCACCAGAAAGTTAAATCAATAGTCTGAGTCTTAGCTTCCTTGAATTAAGTTTCAAACATGGTTTCAATACCTTTTAAGGAAAAACTAGCCTAGACTACATGCTATAGGGCCTTTGGAAAAAGTAGCCCAGACTGCATGGCAGAGCCTTAGGAAATACTGCTCCTACCACAACCACCCTGACTGATGTGACTGGTACAGAATTGTTTTTAGTAGGAAAAACACCAATATTTTTTAAATTAAATTAAAAATTTTTTAAATTTAAAAATGTTTTCAAAAAATAAAAACTAAACCACCCATGTAATCAATGAGTAAGCTCACAACTTGTAATTCAGATCCATTTCAAATACTTACTGCTATGTGAGTCTGGTCAAGTCACTTAACTGGGTTGCCTCAGTTTCCTCAACTGTAAAATAGAGATAGCAATAGCAGCTACTTCCCACGTTGTTTTAAGGGTTAAATGAAACATTTATAAGTACTTAGCCAGAGTACCTGGCACATAGTAGTGCTATATAAATGCCAACTATTATTATTATTATTTTTCCATGTGTCCCTGATCTCTGAATTGTACATTCCATCTACTATTGGTCCCTTCTTTCTAATGACATGGTCTTTCTGTTTAAGATGAGAATGAAAAGAGAAAAAAAGACAGAAGGAAATATTACTCTCTTATCTTAGGGCCTCTCAGCAGCTTGCTCAAATGGGAACTTTTAACTCTAAAACTTAAGTCTTCCGCCACTAGGCTGGACCCTTTGGCTTGAGCTCCTCAATAGAACAACTGATACAGGCTAACTGATCCTCTCAGCCAATCACATGATTTCTTTCTTGATCCCAACAATGAGACTCATACATTGGAAAATAACACAGGATTAAAGCATTCTGTTTACACATTTAAAATTTCAAGGGAGGGATATGGAATATCCTTTCCCTTACACAAAGACAAGAGTCTTTTTTCCAAGTGACTTATTGGCATTTCCATCTTTGATAGCACACAGATCACTACACCATACCATGTGTCCCTTCTCAATGCAAGGGAAAAATAGTTATCCCTTCCACATCATGGGAATTATGAGCACAGCCCCCCACTGAGATCTGAAAAATCTATATAAAAATTCTTTGGCCCTTCCTTCATACTAAAGAAGTCTGAATTATCTCTTTTTTATGGATTTTTATAGCAACTTCTTTTAAAAATGGGTTAAGTATTTGATCATAGGTTGGCCTTTGAGTGTCATCTATGGCTTCTGCAAAACTCCCCAAAAAATCCCACTTAATTTCTTAAAACTACAAGGGTAAAGCCATGATGTGGAAGAGATAGCTATGTTGAAGAACAATTTTTCTACGTTATTGATACAGAATATCCAAAAGTTTAAGGGCAATTTTAAGTTTCAATGGCTTTAAGGTATTAAAGTTAAGAACCAGAAACAACTATCTTCTTAAACTTCCAATCTGTTTATTTATATGAATGAAGCCAACACTACATAGCCAAGTCTCTAAGAAAGACAAAAGATTAATGTATATGATGGATAGATGGAAAGATAATAGATAGATAGATAGATAGATAGACAGACAGATGAATAGATGGGTGGACTTTAAACTATTAAAGCTTAAAACTGCCCTAAGACTTTTGGAACACTATGTAGTACTGCCCTATACACAACAGAATTTTGCTCTGACTTGTCCTTTGCAGCCGCTCTTTCTTGTCTCTGATGAAAATGTTGAGGTAAGCATGTATAGAAAGACAGGGGACTGGTAGGGCAGGATGCATACATTCTGCAAACAGTCATTTTCTGGAGTCCTGACTTTACTGTTTTTCTTTGCAAAAAGCAGAGTTCAATTGGGGGAAGGGAGAAGGAAGAATTTCCAGAAATGATTATATTGTAAGAGCCAAAGTCATCAATAAAATGTTTTTTAAACAGATACTAAAGTAGTCATTTTGGAGATCATATAAAAGACAGAAAACTTCTCAAACACAAGTCTTGACACCAATCACATTTTTCTGGGAGAGCCAAAGTGTATTGAGACTTCATCAAGATGCATTTCAGAGACATCAAATTGTGGGTCAAGAGCTCAGGGAGAGGAAGTAGCAGCTGACAGCTATGATTCATCAAATCAGAGTAAGAAGTACCTTGATCTATCCCAACTCCTTTTCCTCCTGGGAGCCTAATCAACAACTGGGCAAAGCAATGCTAGTAATAGCTCAGTCCAATTCAAACTATTCCATGCAGTCATGCTTGAGAATGCAATGGATCATCTCCTAGAGATGTCAGAATATGTTTTCAGATCTGAACAAGAATAAGAGAAAGCAAGGAAGAGTTGCAATCTGCCCTGGAGAAAAGACTTTGAATACTGATGAAATCTTCTATGCAAGTATCTAAATAATAAATCCTTTGGGAAAAAATTAATAATTCCTTTGGACTTGTTTTCAGAAAATCCATCACAACCAAATCAGACTTTTCAGATGACAGTTATAGTTGTTAATCAAATGATATATTTCACTTGTCCTCAGATGGGAGAAGATGGGATCTTTCCAACCACATCACAGACTATATAATCCCTGATGGCCCATCTTTCTCTAAACCAAAGTTCAATCAAGAGTATATAAATCCGTCAAAAATTAAAAAGCTTAGCAAAAAAAAGTCTGACGATGGCCACTTCTCATCAATAGTACAATTGTGAAGAAATACAACAAAAAAACCTGAAACAATTATCTCAAATTTCCAGCCTAGTCTCTCATTTGGATAGAACAACATTATAGTCAGTTCTCTAAGATACTCTAAAAGCTAATTATATACACTTATGTCTATAAGTATGTAAAGAATATATCATTATGAGCACATAATGGTTATAGAAAGAGAAGTATATATTATATAAAGAATATATAATTATGTACCTATAGAATAATAATAGCTGGCCTTTTATGGCCCTTTAAGATTTGCAAAGCAGTCTACATAAACTTTTGATCTTAACAACCCTGTGACACAAGAGCTATTTTTATTCTCTATATACAAGAAAACCAAGATACAGAAAGCTTGTGAATTGCCCAGGGTCGCAGAATTAATATTTCAGGTCAAATTTGAACCCAGATCTTCCTGCCTTCAAGGCCAACACCATTCTGACTTTCACACTATATATCATTATGATCCTTTTTTCCCCGATCTATTCACCATTCTTCCCAAGCTTTCATTTGCTTGCTCTCTATGAAGCTTAATATGAACCATACTTTGGTTTAAGAAGCAAAGAAAAATATTCCAAGGAGTTTTTTGTTTGTAAATTCTTAGGTGTTGCTCATCCACATGACTTGTATTTTTTATTAGTAAATTAAATTTACATGGTCTCTCCAGGTCAAAAATTAAATACCACCAAGAAAAAATCATCAATGTCAGCTGAAGCAGTTCTTATGTTCAGAAAGGTCAAGAATTCCCTTTCACTCAAGGGATGTTTAGTTTTCAGTAGATTAACATACTGACTTTATTTCTAGGGGCCCTGTTGTGTTTTTTTTGTTTTTTGTTTTTTTTTTTTTTTTTGCAGAGCTTATAATGAATTTGCCAGTCTCCTCTAGTATAGAGCAAGACAAATAGGAGCTCTAATCTCATCCACATCTTGTTTTATAGTTAGTTAAAAGCATCTGAGAACTGAAAAGAAGACTAGTATGGATTCACAGAGAATAGCAGAAAGCTAAAACATGTTTTACATGGATGGATAGATGGATGGATGGATGGATGGATGGATGGATAAGTGGATGGATGGATAAGTGGATGGATGGGAAGGAAGGAAGGAAGGAAGGAAGGAAGGAAGGAAGGAAGGAAGGAAGGAAGGAAGGAAGGAAGGAAGGAAGGAAGGAAGGAAGGAAGGAAGGAAGGAAGGAAGGAAGGAAGGAAGGAAGGGAATCGGAGAAACAGAGACAAAGAAAGAACCATAAAGTAATTTTATAATGCAAAAGACTAAAATTTTTGAATTTGCTGTCAACAGCACAATTGATCATTTCCTTCTCAGATTTTACAGAATCTACTTCAGTATACACCTAAGAATCAACCACTGAACAGCTTTCAACCGATAGACTAAATGGGTGTAACTGTTCTGTTTGATTCCTACTTCTACCCCATTCACAGAATTAAACAATAAACTTAGGAATGATATGTCTTTCAAAAGACAAGATCTGATCTATGTTACTTTCAGTTAATATTACTAGTCCTGTTCTCAACTGTACTATGGGAAATAGAAGTATGCATCTTCCTATAAGACAGAAAGTTCACTGAAGTAGATTGGGGAAGAGCTGAGGAACTTTAAAAGACAAGAACAAGAAAGGGGGGCACATTTTTACCAACAGAAATGTCCATTTAGTCCATTTATTTTATAAGCTTACAACAATTAAAAAATAATTTTACCTTACAGCAATGTCTAAAGGAAAAAATGCATTGTTGCCTTCTCAGGAGGTAGAGCTAATACAATGACCAAAACTTTCCAATATCTTCTAGTTTTCAGAAACATGAGTTACCAAATGCACCTGCTTAAGAACTAGTTTACCATAATGAAATAAAGGAATGAGTGACCCAAGTTCTTGATTGGGGTGGAGAAACTTACAGTTATTCAGAGGCATAAAAACACAATTTAGTTTTTAGAAATTCCATACATTTACACAGAACATCTAAGATACACTTTTAGCAGTTAGAATCACTCAACCCAATCTGAACACCAATCAACTGGAGAAACTACCATGAGACTGTTATAATAAAAATCTGGGATAAGAAGCCACAAGATGATCAATTAATTAGCAAGTCTAACAATTTCCAATAAAAGGGATTAGCCAAGGATTCAACTGACAATCAAAGTAATTCTTTTTATGTAGTTGATTACATTAAAAACTATTATAAGTATTCCAGTGATATCCATCTAAATTAAGACTATGATTGGTCACACAAAGATGAAAGGTACTTTGCTTCCCTTGACTCAGAACAAGTATTCTCATAATATCAGAGAGGATATTCCCATAATCCAAGGCAACAGAGTTGACTCACATCCCCTAGAACAGTGGTTCTCAAACTTTTTAAATAGGGGGCCAGTTCACTGTCCCTCAGACTGTTGGAGGGCCGGATTATTGTAAAAACAAAAGCTCATGCTCTGTCACGGTCCCTCAGCCCATTTGCCATAACCCGTATAAATGTCGTCAGAGGGCCACATCTGGCCTGTGGGTTGTAGTTTGAGAACCCCTGCCCCAGAAAGTCTTATAATAGGCAAAAATCCTATGACCAGGTTGGCTCATCTGTTTTCCCTTCCTCCCTTCCAAAAACCTTAGATTTTGAGTTTTTATGTTCAGACTACAGTTTGTAGGAATAGATAAATTAATCCCTTACAAATTCTATCACTGAGATCCACACATGGTCTATGTGAAGTTTTATCACAATTGAGTCCAAATTTGCCTCAAAAATAGATAAACCAATTACATACAATTCTCAATCAATAACTGATTTAATATGCAAAATAAAATGGGATATCAATTTTCAGTTTCATATGGTCTTGCTGAGCAGCAATCTTTATCCTGAGAATAGTTCATTTCAGTTGTATCTGACTGAAAGGGGTAAATTTGAGTCCAGTCTCCAGGACTTAACCCATTCTATTACATGAGCAACAAGCAATGACAGGCAGCAGTTCACAAAAGGACAACGGCACTTTGCCCTTCTTGGATACGTGGTGAAAGGAGCTTGCCAGCTTTGCAAGAGGCTTGCAGCCTCAGTCTGGCTGCTGGTAATACTGTCCAGCTTCTCAGGAGACAGGTACTCCAGTTCATAGTGTGCATTCTCAAAAGTCTCATGGAAATTCATTTCACTTGTTTCCTTTAGTAATGCTGGAGAAACTGAGGCAAGATAGAGATTAGGGGTTTTTTAACATTTTAATAGTGGAGAGGTGGACTGGTACCAACCCTGAGCAAGGAATTCCAGAGACTCTTTATAGGGCTCCAGCAATCAGGGAAACAAAGGCAAGAGGGTATAGAGCACTGCTGAGCAGAAACTGCAGAAAGGACCGTAATTTTTAAATTCTGACAGGTTGGGAGTGAAGAAGCTTGGAGACAGGATGTCTGAAGCAGAAGATGCACAAGCATTTCAGATAAGTCATCAGGATTCTTATGACCCTTTGGAATGTCAGAGTGTCCAGAACTCCACCTTAATTATCTCAGTCCTAATGGCCAGGAAGGGCGGGGTTTGTCATCAGGGAAACTGAGGCATGACATTCTTTTATTTCTCTTGTGCCCAATGATCTGTAGGAGCTGATACACAGCATAAGTCTGACTTGGTATTCAGAGGGTCATTTGGTACCATGATGCCAAAGATAGCAGAAATCATGTAACAGGTGCAGCCAGCCACCTATGGAGTGCTGTCTGGGCTGTAGTGGGTTTGCTTATGATTGACAAGAAGTCTATCTACCTCAAAAGGAAAGTCACTGAATAAAATATTGTCTACATTCTCAGGGGTTCATGGGAAATTCTTTAGACCCACAAACTCCAAGTCCCTCCAAGTCCCCACTCTTTTGGCAATTTTGAATGCATCGAGTAGAATCTACTGTCAGTCTGGCAGTCACGAATAGGGTGTCTCCTCCAGCACTTCACATCTAGAACACAGTAGGTCTGGTTCAGTTCACTATAGATGCAATTGGCAATTGTGTAGTCTTTGCCAGGATTGAGGTATACATATGGCCTCCGGGAAACCAGAAAGGAGTTCTGTTGGCACGCTGCAGTCTCACCCCATAGGGTTTTTGTTTTTTTTTTAATTTTACACTTTTCAACAATTCACATTTATTCAAATGAATTTTTAAAATAATCCCATTTTTTACAAATTGTTACCTGGCTGTAAGCCAGGAAGCAGAAGTTCTGGGCTCAGCCTTTTCCCCAGAACTGATGTTTCTGAGTATGTGATTGAATCCCGAGGAAAGAGAAATGTGAACTTGGTCCATTACTTAAGTACTTCTGTGAGGTAGCTATGGTGGAATGGTGGAGAACTGGCTACCAGCCAAGAGGACTGAGTTCAGATCTTGCCCGTGACCTCTATATCCCTTAATTGCTCCAGGCTAGATGCCAGCCTACACTGACAGGAAATATCCTCATTTGTATGTGGTTCATATACGGTACCAATGAAATCTCAAGTCCAGTCCAAAAAAAATTGTGTAAAGTATTGTGCTGGTGTCAACTATCTACAATAGTATTATTAAAAGCAGATTTCCTTTTATTTATTATTTAAACATTTTCTTTTAAAATTTTGCGTTCCAAATTATCTCCCTTTCTCTTACTCCATCCTCCTCCAGCTAAGAAGGAAAATAATATGATATCAATTATACATGTGAAATCATGCAAAACATATTTCCATATTAGCCATATTGCAAAAAATAAAGTGAGAAATGTATCATTCAATTTGCACTCAAAGTTTATCAGTTCTCTCTGGAGATGGATAGCATTTTTTCATCATGAGTTCTTCTGAATTGTCTTGGATCATTGGATCGATCTACAGCAAAGTTTTTTAAACTGTGGGTCACAACCCCATATGGGGGCACATCACTGAATGTGGGGGGTTGCAAAATTATGATTTATTATCAATAAATGTTTGATTTGTATACTTATTTTATATACCTACAAACCCAGGGTGAAGTAAAAATTTCTCAGGGGAAAAGGGATCATAAGTAGAAAAATTTTAAGGAGCCCTGTTTCTTTTTTTTTTAAATTTTTCCAAATACATGAAAAAATAATTTTCTTTTTTTAAAATCATTTAAATAATTGGCTGTTTTATTGAATAAAGGATACATTTGAAGATAAATATGCAATTATTTTCATTTTACTGTCATACCTGTATTCCATTAGTTCTTTTTTTTTCCCATTAGTTCTAATATCTGTAACTCAGAAAATACATTTTAAGGTAAATACTTAATCTCTTCCACTTGCCCACTTCTGTTTACTTTTTATATTTTTTTCCTTGGAGTCCTGGAGATCTGACCTTTTAATTTTTTTTTGAAAAAATAATTTTCAACATTCATCTTTGCAAAACCTTGTGTCTGAAAATTTTCTCCCTCTTCTTCCCTCTTCCCCATCCTCAAGATAGCAAACAATCTGATATAGGTTAACTGTGTGCTCTGTTTTACAGGAAGGTTCAGGTACAGCATGTAAATAGATAAGGGATAACAATTATTATAAAAGTGTTGTTCCTACTGTGATACCCCAGTTGATCCTTAAATGTAGGTACCTTAAGACATAGAGGTGAGGAGAGAAGGCACTTTAGGCATAGAACCAAAATATCAAAGCAGGCATTGAGACATCAACTTCATGCTTTATGCCATGCTGGGACTCAGGTTTTTGATCACAAGAAAATTTGGGGTTTCTCTGATTTCTCCTTTATTAAGGGGGAATTCTCCCCTTTTCTCACCCAATAGAATTTGCAGAATAAAGCTTCTATTTGCTATTGTTAATTAGTCATTCCAATCATCATTAGTACGGCTGTTAATGTTGATGAAGATTTCCCTCCGAGACAGAGTTTAGAGCATGTTATGTATCAGATTTAGCCCTTTCCCACATCTCAGGGGGTGCTCTTCCAAAGTCATTCTCCAACCAAGAGCATGACAAACCATCTGCCAAAGGATTGGATTACTTGGCAAAGCCAATACCTAAGAGAACAGATGGCCATGTCTGAATATCTTGGCCACAGAAATTCACTTCTGGCCACTGTTGAAACTGGGGTCTTTAAACTCAATACATCCAAAAAAAAATTAAAAAAAAAAAAAGAGCTGAAGCTGATCAATCTGTCACAGCAAAATTGCCGCCATAGGGACTGCGAGTGTCTTCAGTAAGTAAAATACTTAGTATTTCTTGTCGAAACCCTTCCAACTTGCTCATCATAAGGTTTTCAACAATTTCCCTTTCGGCCCGCAACTTGTGTCAGTCCATAAGATAATGAAGCAATGAGCTTGTGTCCAAGAACAAATGGATATCTGTCATCCAGACACTGTCCAGTAGATAGAGAGGAACGTGCACCTCTGAACAACCACCTGGGATCTAATCCTTACTGACAGTAAAATACAGCAAAAGTCTTTCCCACACAGCTTTGAAGGTTCTGTGCGAGTCCCCCAGGGAATGGGAGAAATATGCAAGGCCTGATGTTACTCACATCTGCAGCATGTCATATTAAATTAGCAGCAGCATACTTTCCTGTTGGGTTCCAAAAAGATCTCATATATGCACAGAAAATACTGAGGTTTAAAAACAAGATGACAAGTCTGAACCATGGCAAAGGGGGGGAAATGCCTCTAATATCTTAGCATTCTAGTACAAGAGTTCTCCAGGGAAGGACTAACCCTTGGGTGCTTAAGAAAGATGATAATGGCAATAATAATAACTAGCATTCACCTTGTGCTCTGAGGTTTACAATTATTCTCTCATTTGATCCTTACAACAATCCTGGGAGGTAGGTGTTCTTATTATCCCCAGAGGAAATAGAAACATTCAAAGGTTAAGTATCTTGCCTAGGCTCAAACAGCTGTGAAATAGCTGAGGTTGGATTTGAATGCCGGTCTTCCTATCAACAGGTCCAACTCTTACTGTATCACCTAGCTACCTTTTTACAATAATTTTTAAATAGAATTGTTATTCAGGGTGACCTCTCAAGCTGATTGCCTGTGCTTCAGACAAGATTGAGGAATAAATGAGTATGGAGGTAGAAAGGGGTAGGGATGAAGGATGCTGATGTGGGATTTCATTAATGGAAAGAATTATATACCAGCAATTCAGACAACTCAGTTTCAGAGAGTTCCCTGAAACAATAAGCATTAACCAAAGTTATTTGCCCAAGGTCGCCCATATATTATGTTTTTACCTTTTAATTTTTTATTAAAGCTTTTTAATTTTCAAAAGAAATGCACAGATAATTTTTCAACATTAACCCTTGCAAAACCTTGTAGTTCAAATTTCCCCCCTTCTCCCCATCCCTTCCCCTAGTTGGCAAATAATTAAATATATGTTAAATATGGTAAAAAAAAAATATGTGTTAAATCCAATATATGAGTACATATTTATGCAATTATCTTGCTGCACAAGAAAAATCAGATCAAAAAGGGAAAAAATGAGAAAGAAAATAAAATACAAGCAAACAACAATAAAAAGAGTGAGAATACTATGTTGTGATCTACATTCAGTTCCCACAATCCTCTCTCTGGGTGTAGATGGCTCTCTTCATCACAAGATCATCAGAACTGGTCTAAATCATCTCATTGTTGAAAAGAGGTACGCCCATCAGAAATGATCATCATATAATCTTGCTGTTGCTCTGTACAATGATCTCTTGGTTTTGCTCACTTCACTCACTTTCATGAAAGTCTTTCCAGGCCTCTCTGAAATCATCCTGCTGGTCATTTCCTATAGAACAATAATGTTCTATAACATTCATATAACATAACTTATTCAGCCATTCTCCAATTGATGGGCATCTACTCAGTTTCCAGTTTCTTGCTACTACAAAAAAGGGCTGCCACAAACATTTTTGCACATGTGTCATCCCTATACTATTGTACAGGTAATATTTGATCATAACTCCAAGACTGTCTCTGTCTACTAGTACACCCAGTGTCAGAATCAAAGAATCATAATTCTTTAGTATCATAATTTATAGAATGTTAGAATTAGGAAGAATCGGCTATTCCAAGAGTTATCCATCTTTTAGGGAATCAGAACATTTTTAACAATCTGGTGATTCACAGAATAATATTTTAAATGTCTAATTTATATAAAAAGAAATGGTAAATTTCTATTAGAAGTTAGTCAAAAATTAAAAATAAAACTATTTTCACCCATTCAGAGATCAATGGACCCCAGATTAAGAATTTCTGATCTAGTTCAACCTCTCACATATACATAAGAAAAGTGAGTCTAAGAAAAAATATAGTTACTTCTCCAAGATCATACAAGCAGTAAGTGGAAAAATGAAATTAGAATCCAAGTCTTCTTCTATTAGCGATTTCATTTTGCCCTTATCCACTATTTTGTGAAGCTAAGTTTCAGCTGCTTGTAAGTCACCTGATTTTGGAGAAGTCATGATTATCCCTCACTTTGAAAGGTCCCCCAATTTAAGGAATATCATAAAACTAACTCCTCTCTCTCTCACCTCAGTATCTTTCAATATACTCCACCAATCAGAAACCCAATGTCTTAATCTCTATAATCCTGTTTTTCCTGTTTTTCACTTGCTCCAAATTGTATATTAACCATGTAAAAACCAAGCCATAGGGTCCTTGATTTACTGAGAATCTTGGACCCAGTTTGGCTTGTAACAGCATGCATGGTTAAATAAATCCTTTGTCTGGACCAAACTCTGAGTTTGAATCCAAGGGTCTATTAATAATAATTATAATGGTTAACAATTATATATTTGAGATTTACCAAGAACTTTACATATATTTTCTTGTTTAACACTAACAACACTGAGTTTTTTATCTTTCCCATTTAACAGATGAGGAAATTGAAACTCAATATAAGTCACACAGGCAGTAAATGAAGCAGGATCTGAATTCAGTTCTTCTCTTCAATTTCAGCATCCTCTATCTACTACACAACTAAGATCAGCCAAAAATAGGAAAGAAAATCTAATCAAGGTGATATTTTCAATCTAAAAGTAAATTTCCCATCTGTCTTTGCCTAGGACACAAGTCAAGGACCATTCAGTTCATTATGGGCATGAGATGCACAGAGAGAAGCAACAAATAGAATTCCAATTCTTCCCTTGAAAGGTTTAACTCTGTTCTCCAGATTCTAAGATGGTGCTAATCCCTCTGCTGCCATTCCTTCTTTTCTACCTATTTAAGGGGTCGTTTTAAGGAAAGTGTTTTGGAAACCTTGAACCTCTATGCAAATGTGGCTTATCATCATGATTATTATTTTCTCTTCCATTCCTGAATACCAAAATCTTTTAATCTATTATTTTGGAATCCTTTCTTTTTATCCCCAGAGCTCAGCACAGTACCTGCTACATAATAGGTGCTTAGTAAATGTTAGTTAACTAACAAGTCAGGAAAATTAGAATGAGAAGGAAAGAAGTAGGAAGGAAAGGAGGCAAGGAGGCAGAAGAGAGTGAGGGAGGGAGAAAGGAAAGGAAGGAGGAAGGAAAGAGGGAAGGAAGGGATGGAGGGAAGAAGCCATGGAAAAGGAGAACCTTTATTGTCTCCTCAAATCCAAAGGAAAAAAAAATTGGCTAAAACTTCTTTATGATTTCTTTTGTAGCCTGTAAAAGTGGTCCGCGTCTGTGGCTGCAGAGTATATCAGCAAACCAAGAAGAGGAATGGAGAATGCATTAAAGATGTGTTTGTATCCTAGGATGAGGATCTAATAGTGTGACTTGGGGCAAGGCAATTGATTTTTCAATCCTGTTGCCATGACCTGGAGGAGGGTAAACTACATCATCTCAAAAGTTCCTTCCAGCTCTAACACTCTATGGATATCTATCAGAAAAGTAATCTTAGAACATTTATTTTTAATCTAGTTCAATTTAGCAAACACTGATTAAGCCAAACACTTAGAGCTAATATTTATTCCAAACTTTAAATCGTGCAAAGTGTTTACAAATATTATTTCATTTGATCCTCTCAATAACCTTGGAAGGTAAGTGCTATTATTGTTCCATTTTAAAGAAGAGGAAACTTAGGTGGACTTGAGTCCTTCTGACTCCAAACACATTGCTCTAATCACTGTGCCAGCTACCTGCCTCACTAGGGAAACAAGAAGGAAAAAGGAAAAAGACTGCCTCTAAGGAGTTTCCGTTCAACTGGCAAAGTTAGTTCCATAACTACGTTGAAATAAAGTATGCATATACGGAACAAAGCATTTTGATCTCTGGTTGAAAAAAAAAAGTTATTTTCTCTCAATTCTGGGAATTATGTAAATTCACAGAATTATAGATTTCAAGAAAGATGAGACTTTAGAGTTCTAATACAACCCCCTCATTTTAGAGGTAAGAAAATTGGAGCTCAAAAAGACACAATGACTTGCCCGAGGTCACACTAGTAGCAATTCACAAAATCTGGATTTGAACCCATATCCTCTCACTCCAAATTTCAGTGTACTTTCCCATTGTCACCTGATACTTCCCTCAGGCTGATTTTACAGAACTGAACTATTCCTATTTGAGAAAGCAAAACAGATAAATATTTTTATAATTTTGGGGCAATAATTCAAGAAAGAATAAAAAATATTTTTCTTGGTCATCCCAACCTTTTCCTTTGAGATTATCCTCGTCTACTCTCTCTATGGATAGATAAATACAAAGATATTGATATAGATATCTTATACAAATTTAATTATTGACCTGTTCACTACCTCTTTTAGATTATATTCTTCTTGAGGACAAGGTCCTTGTTTTTGCTTTTGTCATTATCAACTCTTTCTGACCATATTTGGGATTTTGTTGGTGAAGATACTGGAGTGATTTCCTATTTCCTTGTCATTTCACAGATGAGGAAACTAAGGCAAACAGGATTAAGTGACTTCTCCAGGAACACACAGCTAATAAGTGTCTGAACCTGGATATTCTTAACTCCAGGTCCACCACTCTATCCACTTCACCTAATTGCCCTTTGTTTTTGCTTTTTTATATTTCCAGTGCTTCAGTACAGGGCCTTGCATATAGAAAGAGCTTACTAAATGCTGGTTAGCTAGTAACTTAAGTCTTGTCCATTTCAGTTCTTATACCAATGAAATCCTAAATTGCAGTCAGAACACAAAATCACCAAGCCTCTCCCTTCCTTCACCAAACCATCTTGTTTCACAGAATCAGACCAAGGCCATCCTCTTGCCTAATGACAACAAGAAGGCTTTTTTACCATTTTAAAAGACCTTAAGAATTATTCACCAATCATCTAAATGTCACAATGGTTAAAGTGCTGGATTTGGGTTTAGGATGATCTAATCTCAAATTTTATATCAAACATTTACTAACTATGTGACTCTGGGAAACCACTTTGCCAGATTCCCTATCTATAAATTGGATCAATAAATAGCAAATCCTTCATGAAGTTGTTGCGAGGATTCAGTGGGATAACATGTTTGCAAACTTGAAAGTGCCACAAATAGCTCTCACTATTATTATTGATGCCATTAGCCAAAAATGAGCCAGCACCATTTCAGGATCCTGAAAGGAGCAGGACATATGGTTTTGTCATCACATTTTTCAGTGACATTAGGTTGAAATGCAAACACTAGTGAAGACGGAGCTTAAATGAAATTCTCCAGCAAGCCTAGAGAAGTCAGGGTCAAATAAGCAAAGTACATCTCGCCTACGCCCCTCCATGCTCAACCTGTGGGCTACCTCGGTCTCCAAATGATTTAGCTCTGTCTGGTAGACCTGATTCCTGGAGCCAAAACTGAAAGCCAGGCTGCAGGGGACTGAAGCTGGAACCTACCATGTGGTCATGGGGAGTCAACTCACCCAAGTTTCCACTGGTATCTTCCAACGGATCCCTTTTCTTGTCTTTGCCCTTTGGTTTGCTGCCAGTCTTTTCATTTTCCTTTCATTTGGTCATTTCAGGAGAAGTTTATAATGGGATCTCCAAAAAATGCTTTTACCTTAAAAATCCAAAAAGCAAAATAACATATAATTTGGGGATATTTTGTTTAACTCAATAATTGCTTCCACGTTTTCTGGCTCTCTCTCTGTCCAGTGTCAAACTGTTTTGATTATTAGCTGATGAAAATAAGGAAACTTTTACCCCACTCCATTCTGCTGAGTAGCTCTCCCTTAATAAGGCTTATGTCCTCTGATATCATGGTTCATGAGCCCTGCTTAACCAGTTAATTCATACACTTCAAGTTCCTGACTTTTCCTGTGGAAAGATTCTTCCTCTGCTCCCAGAAGCCATTTGGTTCCATTGGCAGGCATGCTATCCCCCAGGATCGGAAGACCACCAGGACTGCACAGAATTCACGGGGATTTCCTCATCTGCTTGCCCATAGAGGAATCCAGACACAAAGGGAATTGATTCCCTCTTCTTTTTTCTTTGTTTGAACTACATGGGACTGAGGACCAGAATTATTTCCTGAAGTCAGAAATTTGCTTTAAGCAGAGCCATAACTAAGAATTCTGACATGAGGGTCAAATACAAATGCAGGGCAGGTTGTGCAGAGGACGACCTCCCTGCTCTGACTCTGGCAACCCTTCCAAAGGAGGTGGAGATAGAGGCAAGAAAGAGATGGGGCAAGGCAAGGATAGACCAGAGGTTCTCACGGTAGAAAATGGAGAGGGAATATATATTATTCCAATCCATTTTGGTGACCCTGATACAAAGCTCTAGTGGCTCCGCCCTAGTTTTGATTCTCACTTTACACAAAAGTTCATTAGATCAAAGACTTAAAACTAAAAAGCACAGTGACAATTAGGTAACACTGGATCAGGTCAATCCCCTCTCACACATTTACTAACTGTGAGACCCTGGCAAAGTCTTTTAATGTCTACCTGAGAATAATAATAGCACCAGTTTACAGAGCTATCATGAAGATCCAATAAGATCATACCCATAATAAACTTTGTAAGCCTTTTTTTTAAATATAAATTTTATAGATTTGTGAATACTATCTATAATATAGAGCAACTAGATGGTAGAGGGTTGGGTCTGGAGTCAGGAGGATTCATCGTCCTCAGTTCAAATCCATCCTCAGACATTTACAAGTTGTATGACCCTGAGCAAGTCACTTAACTGTTTGCCTCAGTTTCCTCATCTGTAAAATGATCTGGAGGAGAAAATAGTAAGTCACTCCAGTATGTTTGCCAAGAAAAGTCCAAATGAGACCCCAAAAACCAAGAACCATCACCACCAATATATACATATATACATATGTGTGTATGTACTACCTATTATGGGCAGCTAGCTGACACAGTGGATAGAATACTGAGCCTTAAGTCGACAATATTCATCTTCCTGATTTCAAATCTGGCCCCAGACACTTAATTAACTGTTTGATTCTGGACAAATCATGTAACCTTGTTTGCCTCAGTTTCCTCATCTATAAAAGAATCTTGAGAAGGAAATGGAAAGCCAATCCAATATTTTTACCCAGCATGAACCAAAAGGAAACACAGATTGTCAAACATGACTGGAAACAATTAAATAACAAGAACATTATTGTTATGAAGTCCAAGTCCCTAATTTCTAGAGATGTTCAGAAAAAGTTTCGGAAATTGTCCAACATCACAGAGGTAGTATTTGGCAGAGTTGGGATTGAGTAAACCCACTGAAACCATAGTTAGGAAGCACATGGATCTTTACCATTCTTGTACTGATCCTCAAATTCCTTGACTGAATCAGAGATACTGCTTGGTATGGAAGAAAGGGAATGAGCCTGTAAGTCAGAAACTAAATCCCCTTTGAAGTTCCCCATGTTTCTCTGAGACTCAGTTTCTTCATATGTATAATGGGGACAGGTAATACTACCTGCCCTGCTTACCTCACAGGGTAGTAGGCAGGAAAATGTTTTGCAACATGTAGAGCACCATCGATTAAGGAGAATCTTATTATAAGAAGAAGTTTGGTTGTGTGATTTTTGACTAATGATAAAATGCCAAGCAAAGTTATCAATTCCCTAAGGTATACACTTTAAGGGGGGAGAAGTATTTTTTACTTTGACCTAGGACCACACATCCCTAACCCTTTCTGAGCTTGGGATAGATGGCTCATCCCTGAGCAGAGGTGTACCTACGTAGGACAGGGCAATCACAGCTTTGATCCAGGTGTCAAAATTTAGGGAAGCTCTAAATTATTTCTAGGTAGCTGGATGGCACAATGGAGATAGCTCTGGACTTGGGGTGAGGAAGACTTGAATTCAAATGTGAGCTCAGACACTAATTAGCTGTGTGATCCTGGGAAAGTCACTTTTAAAAAACTCTGTTTAACTCAGTTTCCTCTTTTGCAAAATGAGGAGAATATCAGCACCCAATGTCATTCTGAGGATCAAATGAGATAATATTTATAAAGTGCTTGGACAATGTATGGAATTTAGTAGGTATTTAATAAATGTTTATTCCTTCTCCCTTCCTTTAGTTGCTACTTCAGTCACACTTAGTTGACAAGAATTGTTCAAAAAGATAAAAAGCTATCAGATGGTGTTTCCTTCCTCTACCTGCTATGTTTCAGGTGAACTCCTCCCTCTCAGCAGAGGGGCAGTATACACCTGCACCGCCCGTCTCTGTACTCTCCAAAAATGAATTTCCCTTAAAAAGTGGATTTGAGGTTATGTGTCATGCTTCTTGCTCTGGCCACATTTTGTGCTAAACTCTACTATTTCTTATGGAATATAAAAAATATTAGGGGCAGCTAGGTGGTGCAGTGGATAGAGCACCAGCCTTGAATTCAGGAGGACCGGAGTTCAAATCTGGTCTCAGACACTTAACACTTCCTAGCCGTGTGACCCTGGGCAAGTCACTTAACCCCAGCCTCAGGGGAAAAAATATTAGCCATAGAATTGGCAGTATTTATCATGAAATAATAAGATCATAGGATTTAGAACTAAAAAAGACCAATCCTGTCATTTTATAGAAAAGTTTCAGAGGATTGGCCAGAGCCATGTTTCAAAGATCATAGAACTTCCAATTCAGACTCTTTCCACTGCACTAGTTGGTTCTTGTGATTTCCACCTCAGAAACTGGCAGTATTTTGAAATGCTTCAATTAATAATTCAGAAGAAGTCTTTTAACTATGATTAAAAATTTCCCTACACTATGAGAACAAGGGCTGTCTTTTGCCTTCCCTTACATCCTCAGCTCTTAGCTCATTGAAACAAGTAATAGGTGCTTAATATCATATGTTTTGCCTGACTAGAACATTTTCTTTCCTCCACAACCCCAACATACATATTTAAGCCAACAACTTGGACCACAGTGACCCCACCCTCTGTAGGTAAGTTAGTTCTAACTTAAGCTTATTGCTTTAGCTGCTAAGAGCATTTGGGGTTTTCCCTCATTTATTTGTGTTCATTCTGGAAGACTTCCAAAAAACCACCTTAACTCCAAAGTGCACTCCAGAGGAGGTCTACATTCACTCAGAAATCCTGGACCAAGTGGATTCCTGGTTCTGTCTTAGAATAAAACCTGCCAGCCAGAAGTAGTTTTAATACCAATGTCAAGGCTCTTTGCCCTTCCAGAATGTCAGAGCCTTCTAAAGCCTGCCCCAGTCCAGACTTACATTTCCATTGCTGATCATAAACCAGACTAATCTCTGAAAGATCAGAGGGCAAAATCCACTGGGCAGAGATGTAATGAGATTGTATGACCAGGGCATTGCCCCAGAGTACTGATTTTAGTAGGTACTAAATTGCTCTCCTAAAATACAAGAAACATTAGAAGCTTAGCATCTAACTAGAAATAAAAATGAGTTAAAGCAGGAAGCTACCAGATGGCCTGTTTCCCCTCCTAGGTCAAACTCTAGGTGAGGTCCCCTAGAGCTTACTCCTGTCTTCCCTCCTCTAGCCTCCTCAGTAGTGATCTTTCTCTTTTTTAAATAATATTTTGCCAATATCATTTTTACATCTTAGAATTTTACTTCAACAGCCATTTTCTCCTTCCTCCCAGGGAATTATTATATCAAAGAATTTTTAAAGGAAAAGTGGTAGGAAGAGGAATCTCATTTCTTCCTCCTGCCTTTCTTCCTCCAAGGAAGTGGCTTTCAAAAATGGCTTCCAAAAAGGAATGAATTTAGGAATCTAGAAAATTGGGTATAGGAATAAGAAGAGATAGAGAGAAGGAAGCAGAAGGAGGAGAAAGAAATAGAAGGCTGAGAAGGAAGGGGAGAAGATCAGAGAAAGGGAGACAAGAAGAAAATAAGCAAAAAGAAAAAGTAAGAAAATAAAACTTAAATAAATAAAATAATAGTAAAAACCAGTATTAAATAAGTCTAAAAGCAAGCAACATCCCGAATCTAGCTAAGTTAAGCCTCATTTTTCAAAAAATAGGTTCATAGTTTTAAATTTGGAAGAGACCTTAGAGACCATCCTTAAAGATTTCGAAGTGGTGCAGTGGATAGAATCTCTGGAAAGTCACTTGATCTCTGTTTGCCTCAGTTTCCTCAATTGTGAAATAGGAATACTGACAGCGTTATGGAGGAAAGAAAATGCCCATAGTCAATAAATTAAGTAAAAATATTCACAAAGTGCTTTAGCACAGAATAAACCGAATATAGAAATGTTTATTCCCATCCAGCCTAATTCCTTTATTTTACAGATCAGGAAACTAAATTAAGATCACATAACAACATTTGAACTCAGTTTCCAAACCTCAAACCTCTCAGAATTCTATCAATCATGTAACTCATGTATGCCATCCAAACCAAACATCTCATTTTATACATGAGGAAGTAAATTGTCAACTGTCACTCAAACTCTAAAGTGGCAGAATCACTATTTGATCACAGGTTCTTTGACTTCAATAATAGTAATGATGATGAAGAAGATAAAAGGAATAATAAGAATAAAAGGAATAAAGAGTGGACTGTGATTTCACTGGTTTAGGGAATTAATGAATGAAGAAATTTCCTCCAAGAATGAAGGTCAACACCGTTTGGTAACATGGTTTTAGAGAGCTGCCAAGAGTAGTAGTGTTAAACAATTAGAAATAGGTGCTGCAAAGTCATACACAGAAATTCATACATACTATATATAAATATAGAACAGCTAGGTGGTGCAGTGTACCAGGTCTGAAGTCAGGGATACTCATCTTCCTGACTTTAAATCTGGTCTTAGATAATATACTAGCTGAGTAATGCTGGGCAAGTCACTTAACTCTCTCTCAGTTTCCTCATCTGTAAAATAAATCGGAGAAGAAAATGGCAAACCACTCCAGTACCTCTGCCAAGAAAACCCTAAACAGGATCACAAAGTGTCAGAACAAAAGAAACAATCTAGCAAGCCATTCAAAAGATTCCCTCGAGCCCCATATTGACTTAGTTTTAAAATGGAATGTTATCTATTTTTAATTGTATATTTATTTACTTTGTTAAATATTTTCCATTACATTTTAATATGCTTTGGGCTGCTCTCAGGAGTGATGTGGTCAAGCAGCATGCTTGATTCTAGATTCTCTGATCTAGAGAGCATTGAGAAATCAAGTGGCTCCATCCAAAGTCACCCACTAGAAGGTGTCAGAGGCAATCGAGATATTCTGGGCTTTGAGTTCAGCTTTTTAAACAGTCACAGTGTGCATCAATAATAAAAACAACGAACATTTAGCTAGAGCCTTATGATATGCAAAAACCTGTACTTCTATTTCCCCCCTTCAGCAGATTAATCATTGAGTCTCTTTTTTTGTTTGTTTCAGTGACACAATTCTGAAATTATTCAAAAAAACAGGATTGTCTCCCTTTCCCCCAAATATCTAGATGTTCTCTGAACGTCGAGTTAATTGCTGAGCCTTTTCTCTTCCTGTTTTGTTCAGATTCGTTCGAAGAGCTCAGCATACAGATTTACCCTTAAAAGGGGGCTCTTTCTCAACTTCCCTGAAAATTATCCAGTTGTATGTGAGGAATTGGAAGGGATTAGAAGGAAACCACACAGCATAGTTCTCTTCTGGCTATTATTATTATTTGGCAATAGAACTCATGCTTGCAACATTTATTTCCTAAAGTTCAAAACCTGTCTTATGTGTGATACATAATTATCATATTGCCTATTATATTTTTAACTACTGCCTCAGGAGAGATTCACTCTTCCACTTTGTTCCCCTGATAGCAGAAATCCCTGGGCTTTACTTTACATGATTCTTTTTTTAAAAAAAATCACCCAAGTAACGGACGGATGGATGTCACATGCCTCTAGACAACCAACAACCTTCCTGGCAAAGCAGGTCCACAGCTCTGTCACAAGCGGGGCAATTCAGAAATCACTCCGTGAGTTTAGTATCAATGTCCAAATGTCTGTCTTCAATATTCATGCAATTCTTGAGCCAATATATTATGGTTTTCCTGGTGGGAACATGGGGTAATACTGCCACCTAGTGAATACTGACCCAATCTTATTTGTCTAAAAATAAAAATTACTGCGGGGTCAACCCCAACAAATTCCTGCATTTGAACACAGCAGTGTTCCCCACTTAGAGATGAAGTAAAAAATCTCCTGTAGGGTGAGATCTAAAGTTCACTCCAAGACCCAGTCCGCCTCCACAATACCTTCTCAATCTATTTGCCAAACCACCTGCTTCCCCTCCTACCAGTTCTAACTTTCCAGTTCAACAAACATTTATTAAGCACCTACTGTATGTCAAACCTATGCTAGATACTTGGAATACAAAAACAATAGAAAAAAATTCTGCCTTCAAGAAGCTTATATGCAACTGGAGCAGAAATGATATATGTATAGATGGCAGAAAATATCCATATATGAAGTATATACATGTGTATATACATACACACATACATATGTCCACTCATAGAGACAGCAGGTGGCAGAAGAGAGAAAAACAGCTGTACTAAAAACTGGGGAGATAAAAAGGAAGAAAACTTAACTTTTTGGTCCTTACTTCTCTTCTGAGCTTCAGACCTGTATGTCCCACTCACTACTCACAATGCAAGAATTTGCACCTCAGTGCTCCTTGGGCAATTCATTCACAACGTGGCCAAATATGAACTCTTTAAGATGAGTAGAAATTATGTTGGACAATGTTTCTACAGGACTTGTATTGTAAAGAAGAGAAAGGGACCCACATGTGCAAAAAATGTTTATGGCAGCCCTTTTTGTAGTGGCAAGAAACTGGAAACTGAGTGGATGCCCATCAATTGGAGAATGGCTGAATAAATTGTGGTATATGAATGTTATGGAGTATTATTGTTCTGTAAGAAATGACCAACAGGATGATTTCAGAAAGGCCTCAAGAGATTTACATGAACTGATGCTGAGTGAAATGAGCAGCACCAGGAGATCATTGTATACTTCAAAAGCAAGATTATGCAATGATCAATTCTGATGGACTTGGCTCTTTTCAATAATGAGGTGATTCAGGCCAGTTCCAATGGTTTTGTGCAGTCATCTGTACTGAGAAAGAGGACAATGTGAACTGACCATGGACCACAACATAGTCTTTTCACTCTTTTTGTTGTTGTTTGCTTTCATTTTGCTTTCTTTTTCATTTTTTCCCCTTTTTGATCTGATTTTCCTTGTGTACCATATTTGTGGAAATATACATAGAAGAATTGCACATGTTCAGCATACATTGGATCACTTGCTCTCTGGGGGAGGGAGTGGGGAAAAGGAAAGGAAAAAATTAGAACACAAGGTTTTGTTGAATGTTGAAAATTATCCATATATGTATTTTGATAATAAAAAGCTTAAATTTAAAAAAATTATGCTGGATTTGGAGTCAAAGGTTATGGATATGACTCCTACCTCTGACCTGTAATAACAACATGACCTTAAATAAAATCTTTAATCTCTTTGATCTCAGTTTCCCCAACTATAAAATTAGGGCTATGCCTTCTAGGAAATACAATCTAAGGTGTGGGGGGAGGGGAAAAGAGGGAAAGAATATGTGAACAAATGTGTATAAAATAAGATATATATGTGTATGTATATGCATATATATATAAGAAATAATTAACATAGCAAATTGTGTTCCTCATTATCATTCAATCTCTAGAACTCCATTAGCTTTTAGAAATGGATTTACTGAAAAGCTATAACAAGAACAGTAATTAGAAAATAATCTCTCCAAATCAGGGCACATTCTCCTCTTATACACACAAGGTCCATGGGAAGAATGAGCTGAAATTTCAAATACAATGATCAAAAAGTAGAGACCATGTGTGGTCACATGGTACCTCCAAACTCCTGGTCCCAGAAGTCCTTTTCTCTCTTTGTGAAGTTTTCATGAGGTTCCCCCAAGTGTAACTTCCTAATGATCTCTAAAGAGAGGTGGTTTTCTAAAGTCTACAGTCAGCATGTCTCTGAATCATCAGGGGTCACCAAATTGAAGTTGTCACCACCCTTGAGGAACTATCTTTAATCTGAATTTGTAGGTACTTCCTTTATCATCAGCAACTTCATTCCAGTGAATTCTGCTACTGACTCAAGTTGCCTACTTGGGAATTTTCAGAATTTTTATTCTCAGAAGCCAAGATGGTGGAGAGAAGCCAGGAAGTTGCCTGAACTTGGAACAGTGCCCCTTGCACCCCAAAAGCAGAGCTCAATTTTAAAAGTCATGAAACAAATTAAAAAATGAATTAAAATAAATGAATCCTGATCAAAGAAAGCTACTATGGCAACAAGCAAGATCAAACACAAACTCAGAAGAGAACAACAATGTCAAAATGCTTACTTGTGAAACCTCAAAAGGGAATATAAACTAGTCCTAAACCCCCCCAAAAAATTGGAAGAGTTTAAAATGAATTTTAAAAATCAAATAAGAGAGACATAAGAAAAGGTGAGAAAATGGAAAAAAAATCCACTAAAGAAAACAACTCCTTAAAAAGCAGAATTGGCCAAAAGAGATATAAAAGCTAACTGAAGAAAATATTCCTTAAAAATTTGAATTGGGCAAGTGGAAACTAATGACTCTACGAGACATCAAGAATCAGACGAAAATTAAAAGAAGAAAAAAAAAAGAAAATGTTTAAAAAAAAAGGGATAAAAAGGTAAACAGAAAAGAAAAAAATGTTATTCTATAAGGTTAAACTGTTTATATCTCTACATGGGAAGATACTTGTAATTCTTGAGAACTGTGTCTCTCTTGTCTCTTTCTTTCAACAATTAGGTAATTGTTGAAATGAACTTGTGATGGAGAGAGTCATCTGCACCCAAAAAGAGGATTGTAAAGACTGAAAGAGGATCAAAATATAGTGTTTGCACCTTTCTTGTTGTTTGTTTGCTTGTTTTTCTTTCTCATTTTTTTTCCTTTTTGATCTGATTTTTCTTGTGCATATGACAATTGTGGAAATATGTACATGTTTAACATATATTGGATTGCTTGTTGTTTAGGGAAGGGGGATAGGGGAAAGGGAGGAAGAAAATCTTCAAACACAGGATTTTGCAAGGGTGAATAATGAAAACTATTTTGAAAATTTAAAACTTATTTTAAAAAGTTAAAATAATTAAAAAGGGAGGGCAGAAGGAAGGGAAAGGGAAAGGAAAAGAGCAGGTGGCTAAGAGAAGGGAAGATAGATTGAGGGAGAGAGTGGATAGAAGCAAACTCTAGTGAGAAGGGACAGGGTGAAAGGAGAGAAAAAAGTATAAATGGGTGAGAAAAGTATAAAAGTCTAGGATGGAGAGAAATACATGGTTCGTAATCAACTCTAAAGGTGAATGGGATGAAATATCCCATAAAACTGAAGGAATAGCTGAATGAATTAAAAACCAGAATCCTGCAATATGCTGCTTACAAGAAATACATTTGAAGCAGAGATATACACACAGAGTAAAAGTAAAAAGGTTCAGTAGAACATACTATGCTTAAGCTAGAGTTTAAAAAAAAAAGCAAGGATAGCAGTTTTGATCTCAGACGAAGCAAAAGCAAAAAATGGATCTAATTAAAAGAAAAGGAATGAAGCTATATCTTGCTAAAAGACAATGAAGTAATATAAATAGTAAACATATGTGTACCAAGTGGTAATGCATCCAATTTTAAGAAAAATTAAGTAAGTTAAAGGAAGAAAAAGACAACAAAATTATACTAGCCAAGGTCTTCAACCTCCTTCTCTCAGAACTAGATAAATCTAATCACAAAATAAATTTTTAAAAAGTTAAGGAAATGAATGGAATTTTAGAAAAGTTAGATGTGATAGACTTCTGGAGAAAAGTGAAGATAGAAAAGAATATACTATTTTCTCAGCAGTATATAGCACCTACACAAAACTTCACCATATATTAGGACATAAAAACCTCATAGAGATCAAATGCAGAAAAGCAGAAATATCAAATGCATCTTTTTCAAATCTTGATACAATAGAAATTATATGAATAAAGGGCCACAAAAAGATAGACTAAAAAGTTATTAGGAACTAAATAGTCTAATCCTAAAAAATGAGCAGATCAAAAAACAAATCATATAAACAATCATTAATTTCATCAAATACAATAATGAAACAATATACCAAAATTTATGAGATGTAGCCAAAGCAATACTTGAGGGACATTTTATTTCTTCAAATGCTTACATGAACAAGACAGGGAAAAAGAAAATCAGTAGGGCATGCAATAAAAAAGCTAAAAAAAGAACAATTTAAAATCCCTAATTAAATACCAAATTAAAATTTTGGTAAAATCAAAAGAGAGATCAATGAAACTAAATAAAAACTATTGACCTAATAAATATAGCCAAGAACTGGTTTTATGGGGGAAAGCTAATAAAATAGTTAAGTTGTTGGTTAATTTGATTAAAAAAAAAACTACCCCTATCAAAAATGACAATCATGAATTCACCACCAATGGTGAAATAATTAAAGTAATAATTAGAGCTATTTTGCCCAATGGTAAGCCAACAAATCTGACAATCTAAATAAAATGGATGAATATTGACCAAAAAAATGTTTTCCAGGTTAACAGAAGAAGAAATTTTAAAAATTAAATTTTAGAAATTAAACAAGCCATCAATGAACTCCCTAAAAAAATCTCCAGGGCCAGATGAATTTACAATTGAATTCTACCAAAAACTTAAAGGAATAAGTAATCTCAATGCTATATAAGCTATTTGCAAAAATAGGCAAAGAAAACTTCCTATCTAATTCTTTTTATGACACAAATCTGGTGATGATATCTAAGCCAGGAAGAACAAACACAAAGAAAGAAAATTACAGATCCATTTCCCTAATGAATATTGATGCAAAAATATTAAATAGAATATTAGCAAAGAGATTACCACAATTTATCACCAAAATAATATACTATGACCAGATGGAATTTATACCAGAAATTCAAGCCTGATCAATATTAGGGGAACAATCAGCATAATTGACCATATCAATAATAAAACTAATAGAAATCTATGATTTTCTAAATAGATTCTGAAAAAGCTTTTGACAAAACATAGCATTCATTCCTATTTAAAAAAATTAGAGAATATAGGAATAAATGGAGTTTTCCTTAAAATAACAAGAAATATCTATCTAAAACCATATGTTCGAAGCAATCCCAATAAGATCAGGGCATAATACAAAAGTGCTCATCATCAACAATTATCACTCTTTGCAGATGATGTGATAATACATCTAGAGAATCCTAGAGCATCAACTAAAACTAGCTCAATTAACTTTAACAAAGTTACAGGACATAAGATAAACTCACATATATCATCAGCATTTCTTTATACTACCAACAAAGCCCAGAAGCAAAAGATAGAAGGAAAATTTCCATTGAAAATAACTGGAGACTACATAAAATATTTGGGAGTCTACCTGCAAAGACAAACTCAGAAACCATATGAATACAATTACAAAATACTTTTCACACAAATAAAGTCAGATCTAAACATTGGGGAAATATCTGAAAATTTTGTTTTACTAGGCTGAGCTAATGTAATAAAAATGACAATCCTATGACATCCTATCTAAGTTAACTTATCTATTCAGTGCCATATCAATCAAACTAACAAAAATATTTTATAGTGCTGGGAAAAAATAATAAAAAAGTCATCTGGAAGAACAAAAGGTCAAGATTATCAAGGAAATTGGTGGGGAAAAATGAAGAGGAGGATGGTTTAGCTACCAGATCAAAAACTATATTATAAAGTGTCAATCTTCAAATCTATTTAGTACTGACTAAAAAACAGAAGAATGGTTCAATGGAATAAGGGAGTTACACAAGATACAATAGTAAATGATTATAGTAATCTACTGTTTGATAAACCCAAAGATTCCGGTTTCTTGAAATAATGTCTAAATAAATAAAAAAGAGCTTATTTTGATTCCTCAATTTTGTTAACAAGTGAGATAGAACTACCACAAACTCTTGGTAAGGGGAAAGATCTATTAGGTCTATGGAGAAGTGAAGAATTTACAACCAAACAAAAGGCAGAGAACTTAATGAAATACAAAATAGATCGTTTTGGTTACATTAAATTTAAAAGGTTTTGCACAAATCCTATATAACCAAGATTAGAATGAAGATAGAAAGCAGGGAAACAATTTTTATACCCAGGGTTTCTGATAAAGCTCTGTCTCAAATATATAGAAAACTTGTCAAATTTATAAAAATAATAATCATTCCCCAATTGATAAATAGTCAAAGGAAATGAATAGGCAGTTTTCAGATGAAGAAATTAAAGCTATCTATAATCATATGGAAATATGCTCTAAATCACTATTGACTAGAGAAATGCAAATTAAAATACTCTGAAGTACATCTCATCCCTCTTTAGATTAGCTAATATGACAGGAAAAGAGAATGATAAATGTTGAAAGGGTCATGGGAAGATTAGAACACTAATGCATTGTCAATAGAATTCTGAACTGATCCAACTATTCTGGAGAACAATTTGGAACTATGCCCAAAGGGCTGTAAAACTGCATTCCTTTGATCCAGCATTGCCACTATTAGGTCTGTATCCCAAAAAGATTCCCCAAAAAGGAAAAGGACCCTCACATCCAAAAAAAATCTACATAGTAGCTCTTTTCTGTGTTGGCAAAGAGTTGGAAATTGAAGAAATACCCATCAAGTGGGTGAATGGCTAAACAAGTTGTGGTATATTAATGTAATGGAATATTATTGCACCTTAAGAAATTATGAGCAGGCAGATTTCAGAAACATCTGGAAAGACTTATATGAACTGATGCTGAATGAGGCAAACAGAACCGAAGTGCATTACATTGTACTTTGTACACTGCTGCTATTGTAACATTGTACAGTAATCAACTATGATAGATTTAGTTCTTCTCAGCAATAAAATGACCTAAGACAATTCCAAAAGACTCATGATGGAAAATGCTATCCATATCCAGAGAAGAAGATATAGTGTCTAAATGCAGATCAAAACATACTATCTTTTTGGTTTTTTCTTCTTATGGTTTTGTCCTTTTTTTCTGATTCTTTCACCACATGATTAATTTGGAAATAGGTTTAAATGATTGCCCATGTTTTCTTGCTGTCATGGGTAGTAGAGAGAAAAGAGAGAGAGAGAGACAAATTTAGAACTCAAAATTTTATAAAAATGAATGTTGAAAACTATCTCATGTAATTGGAAAAATACTATTAAGCAGGTGAAAATTCCAAAAAAAGAAATTAAATACTCATTCACCTAGAAACAGGAAGCAATGAAAAACAATTTTTTTAAAGTCTTCATGAATTCACAGACACATGACAAGTAGGTGGAAGTAGTTCCCTCTCACCAATAGTTCATGGTAGTTCTCACTTGCTACCGGAATTGAGCAATCATCATAAGTTCTTTTTTTAAACTTACATTCAGTTCTAGCTCAGCATCTCCTGGAGCATCAGTTCATGTCCAATTAAAGAATTTGGGTGATCACATCGTACCCCTAAATCATACGTGACCAGAAATCATCTCTTCCAAATACAGTGTGTTGGATTGGTAACATTTAGGGAATGTCTGCTCTCATTTTAGTTCCCCAATAGGGGAAATCAGAGTAAGCTCTAAGGACTAGGGTTCTCATTAACCAATTCTCCCATTACTAGAATACAAAGTAATTTGTGGGGATGATATAGTGGGCAGAGAGCACCAAGAAATAAACCTGATAGAAAAAGTGACACATAAGCTGATACTTGAATGAAGCTAGGAATTACAAAAATCAAATATAGGAACCAAATCTCCTCATTTTATACTTGAGAAAATTAAGATCAAAGAGATTCGGTGGCTTCTTCAAGGTCACATAGGTGTGATATGTCAGAGCTAGGATTCAGATACAGTTCTTTTGGCTCCCTATGTAATTCCACTTTGCTTAAAGCAGTTCAATTTTTATGTTGTGTAAGATTTGTCAAAGGGATATCTTGTATTGTAGGCAATGCTGGTCTGAAACTCAGAAATGAGGTCAGGACTACAGATATACATTTAAAAGTCACACACATAGAAGTAAAAGCTGAAGTCAGAAGGATAAATGATTGCCTAAAGAAATAGTGTTGGAGTGAGAAGAGAGAAAACCTAAGGACAGAATCTTGGGAATTCTCTCCTTACAGTATTGAGATAAGGATAAAGAATCATCACAGAGACAGATGAGTGGTTTGGCAGATGATAAGCATGCTATCCTTCCTGACAAAGAAATGATTCTGGACCCAGAGACATATTTTTGAACCCAGTAGGTGTGGGAATTTTTTTTTTTTTGCTTGACTATGCATGTTTTTATTTTGGTTTTTCTACTGAAAGAGATTTCAGGTGAGATTTCAGCAAATCTCAAATATGGAGTTTTTCATAGTACAAAAGACAGAAGACTTCCCCACTCTAAAAAATGTCTGAAATCTTGAATAATTCAATTCCACATGAAGAAGTGAGACAATGAATTTATCTTCAATACAAACACTGTATTCATAGTTTTTCCCCTAACAATTTGTCTACATAATGTCTCCAAAAGACTATGGCCAAGGAAACTGAGAACTGAAACTGACCACTCTTAAGATAAAGTGGAGTGTCTTAACAAAGGAAAGTGCTTTTGAATTAGGAAGGATTCTCAAATAGGAGAGACAATAATTCTCTCACCTCCTGCCTGAAGCTGACAAGGATGAGGTTTTTAGGGAATCAAAGAGAAGAGGCTTTCACAATTTTTTTAAATGGCTCTGCCTAACTATTCAAAATAGGTTTGCAATTCAGTGTACTTCAAACATTGCTTTATTCTAAGTACCAAACCAACAATTAATTCAACGTGGAAATGAGTTCCTTTGAAATAAAGGGTCCTAATGTCCTATGAAGGCCACTGTAAGAAGATTCTACCTGCAAACAGTAGAAGCATATTATAAAAACCTCATCACCACACAAATTTGGATATATCATAGATCCAAATATTTCTTTTATCTGTCAAATGAGGGGGTCAGTCTAGATAATCCCAGAGGTTTATACCACGTCTAAATCTATGATCCCATAAAATATAAATAAATATAAAGTCTCTTAAATCACAGCCTAAAAGTTTAGAGTCCATCCCATTTCATGACATAAGCATTACACAAGAGCTCTCCCACGTATGTCTGACCAAAAGCTTAACACTGGTTAATGTTCACAGCTGGCAGAAACAATTAGTAAGCTCATGAGTTGGCTTAAGTTCTTACTTTTCTTCCCAAAGACCTTTTCTTTTAATGAAAGGCTTTTATTATTATCTCTTATAAATGAAAGTGTTGACTGAGGTTTATTGTCTCCTTTGAAATGCAAGATTCCCACAATCCAAACAAGCAATGATGTCACCTTATTCAGACAAAATGAATTCAGAATTTGCTCTAATTAAGACATGCTGCATTTAAAGTATGAGGTGGTGGGAAAAGGAGATATTTTTCTAAATTAGAAAGAAAATTGACTGCATTTAGAAGATCCAAATTCAAATCCTACTTCTTATAATTTGGTGACCTTGAACAATCATTTATGTCACTGAACCTCAGCTTTCTTCTCTGTAAAGTGAGAGAGTTGGACCAGATAGCTTCTGAGTCCCTTCCAGCCTTAAATCTATGACCCTATGTCTTAGATTAGCAGTCACAAATGTGGAATCAATTACTAGGAGAATAATTTATTTTAACATCTTGTGATGTAGTGAAACCATCAGGGGCCTGGACTTTAACTCTTACTTGTATAAACTTAAGCAAATCACCTAAATACTGTGGACCTCAGTTTCCATATTTGACTTAAAAGGGAAGGTTGATATAGCACACTTGGCTTCAAACAATGTATTTAAGCTTAAAGGTTAAATGGCCTTGTTGAATCAGCTTTTCTGCAGCAGAAAAAGCAAACCAGATTTTAAAAGTTTTCATTTCTGTACTAGTTACAAAAGTTAAGAGACATAGCATGGAACCAACGAAACTACAATGGCCTTAGAGCTAGGGTTTGAATTCAAATCTTGTAACCCATCACTTAGCAACCATGTGAATCTGTGGGCAAATTACCTAATCTCCCTGACCCTCCGTTTCTTTTTCTGCACTCTCTCCTTCATAGGAATGTTTTGATGAAAGTGTTTTATGACTTGTAAGTTCTAAGTATTACATAAATTTGTCATTTGTAAAGCACCACCCTACTCCCATGTTCTTCATTATAGATTGCAAGAACCAATAATCTGCTAATATCTGGAATATTCATAACCCTCCCATCAGATGAGAAACCCATTTACCAAACTCTACTGTAAATAAACATTTTTTCCTTCCTACCTCCCCTGGAAAGAACATAATGGCAAGTCCAGTTATATTCCATTGTTCATTATGTACCAATCAAAAGACAGGAGAAGCTCAGAGAATGCCCATAAAACACACTTACTCAAACTACGGGAAGCACAAGGATTTTTTATTTTCACTTGCAATCCCTGCACATGCTTCTTTTCTCCAGCACAGGGCAGCCTTTGTCCCTCTCTCCCAAGGGAAATGTTGACACCACAAAATGTGAAGGTGTGAAAATGTGACTTGTGCATTAGGTCACTTCATATTTAAGGGACAAGCTCTTGAAAACTTAAGGCACCTAAAATCCTCCCCAAAACTGTACCCCTTCAGACTTTTGTTCCTAGTCTTCAGCATCTGAAAAATGGAAAGACTACCTAAGTGATTACAAGACCTTAAATCTTATTTTAAATATACCATTTAAATTTTTAAAAAAAAGAAATTAAATCTAGTTGTATTCAGCCACTTGTGAGTCTCTTGCAGACTGAGTAATGCTTACAATAAAGGGAAAAGAACAAGTATCTATTAAGTATTTACTATTTATTAAGTACTTGCCATTATTAAGCCATACATTATGCTAAGTGCCTTACAAATAAATATCACTTGATGCTCACAATAACCCTGAGAGTTAAGTTCTCTTGTTACACTCACTTTACAGATGAGGAAACTGAGTCAAACAGAAACTAATTAAGTGTTTGAAGGCAGGTTTAAACTCAGGTCTCCCTGACTCCAGGTCTAGAGTCCTAATCTATTTTTCTACAATCTATTTGGTCTCTTTGCTCTAGCCCACATTTTTACAAGAGCTAAAGAAAAAAGATGTCAGACTGACACTATTCTGGTAGTGATTTCTTAGAACAAGTTAAATCTTGGCAATTCATCCTTCAAGGTAAAGTTGCTCAAAGTAGAAAACCTACTTTCACTCACCCATCCCCAAAACTGAGTTCTCTTGTAAGAAAGAACAGGGACTAGGATAAACCTTTTAATTTTATTAATGCATTTTTGTTTCTACATCACAGCTATTTCCAGATATACCCTTCCTTCTCTTCCTCACATTACTCTGTAAGCCTTTTCTTTTGGCAAAGAAAAGCAATTCAGAAAAAACAAATAACATGGTGACTATGACTGATATATGCAGTAATCTCACACCCATGGACCCCCCCACCTCTCAAACAAAAGAGAAAAAATTTTATTATCACATCTCTTCTTTGAACACCATGTCAGTCATTAGAATTACAAATCGAGCATCTTTATTTTATTGTTTACTTTTGTAAGAAATGCATGCCCAATGAAAGTAGTTGGGTCCACAAAGGCTATCTAAATTTATAGATGCAGTTCTTGGATGCCATGAACAGATTGGATCTGAAGCTCAGCCCCATAGAAAGGAGGCTAACCAAGGACTGTTATGCTAGAACAACACAATCAAGGTGAAGAAGTAGGCGATGAGGATAGAGCTCTTTTCTTTAGTCTCTAAAAAGCATTCTCAGTTAGAATACACACACACATTTTCCCTGTTGGCTCTTAAGTACGAGGGCAGCTCTTAATGAAGATTTTGCAAAACTATCACAAGTAAAGAATAGCAAATAAATTCACCTATCCAAGCAAAACATCAAAAAGAAATAAGAGAAGTCATAAATATTACAATATACCAGAAAAATCATCAAGATGGATGAGATAAAATCTCAACACAGAGAGAAAACAATCTCTCTGTGGGGGAATTTCTCTCTCCCAAGTCTCTAGGGAAGCAAGATGGATATCAGGACCTTGGAGAAGAACCAGTTCCCCCTTACGTCTATAGTCTCAGACTCTTTCCTCCTAGAGCATTATCTATCCATATTTCTCCCCAAGAGTCTCTGGTACACTCACACATGCCTCTGCTATCAATTTAGTTTCTTTTGCAAATACACAGCAGCATACCAGTATTCTCTCCACCAATTAGAAGTCCCATTTCTCTCCATAAATGTAGGAGCACCCAAAATACTCCGGGTCTCATTAGAAGCTTACTTACATATTACTATAGTTATGTAATATAATAACTTCTTTCAGTATCAATTCACATAAATATTACCATATTGCTCTGAAATTTATATCCATCCTGTCTTATGGTACAATAATACAGCACCACATTCATCTATCAATCAACATTTAATTATTATTTTTTCTTTTTAAAAAAATTTTTTATTAATTTTATAATTATAACTTTTTTTGACAGTACACATGCATAGGTAATTTTTTACAACATTATCCCTTGCACTCATTTCTGTTCCAAATTTTCCCCTCCTTCCCTCTATCCCCTCCCCTAGATGGCAGGCAGTCCCATACATTCAACATTTAATTATTAAACATTTATTCTGTGCCATGAGGTAGCCAGCTATAATGGTTAGACTGCTGACCTTAAATTTAAAAAGACCTGTCTTCAAGTCCTAACTCTGACATATATTATGTGACCCTTGGCAAATCTCTTAATTTCTTAATGTCCTAGAAAATTCTCTAAGACTAAAAGGTACAGAGAAAGTGTTGATTTGTGCTGGTAGAAGGAGCTTCCTTACCTGGAAGTTCCTTATAGCAATGAAATAAGTAGTCCAGTTTCTATTCTGTCCTTAATAACAATAAACTGTCAGGTGCCATGGGATAAAGACACAAAAATTAAGTAGACATTGCCTTTAAGGATATTATAATCTATAATTATCTATCTGTATGTTTATATACATACACAAAATAGAGGGTTATTGTAAGGGGAAGTTATTACTAGAAAAACCTTTCCATTAAAGATAACATTTGAGTCTTTGAAAAAGCTAAAGAGTTTAAAGTACAGAGGTTAGGATGTTTCAGGCATGGTGGACAGCCAGATTAAGGCATGGAGATAGGAAATGGGCTTGTCATGTATGAGGACGAGTATGGTCAGTTTGACTGAACCATAGAGTACATGAAGGATCACAAGGTATAATAAAGCTCGACAGACACATCAAACAAAATATATGCTATAACTGATGGCCATCTATTTCCCATTTCTTTGCTATCACAAACAGCACTGCTATGAATATTTTGGAGAGTCTAGGATCTTTCTTTTGACCTTGACTTCCTTAGGGCATTGGCAAAATTTCAAGTTATTTTTCCATTGTTGTAACAATTCACGGCTCCATCAATAGGGTATGAGAATAAGCATCTCATAGCTTCTAATATTGACCATGTCTGACTTTGCCAGTTTGCTAGGTATAAGGCAAAACTTCAGTGCCTACAACACATCAAACACAAGACAGAACTTGAGAGAGTTTTTTAATGGGAAGTTCAACACTTCTTCTACTTTTCCTTTGCAGCTTAGTAATATTAAAAGCTAGCAGAAAGCCTTGGCATGTTGTTTTAAGTGCAAGGGAACTTGAACTTTGCTGAGGAAAGCTAGGAGCCTTTCTTTTTATTAAACTTAAACATGGAAGAATGTCAAAGTTATTTAAAAGATAGAATTTGAAGTATAGAGAAACCTAATTACTCACATTTTATATAGTTTTGTCCAGTTTTAAAATGACAGATATCTATCAATTATTCAAAGACTTACTACACTTCCCCTCCTTATCAAAAACAAAAATTAAAAAAAAAACTTAACTAAAATTCTACTACATAGCTCAAAGCCGTGGAGGACCTTGTAGACGTGAGGTGTTTAATAAACATTAAGAATATTGAATACTCGATTACTTTTCTAAAATCATAGATCTGTCTGGAGATCATCTATTACAGGACTTCCTTTTTTTTTTTAATAAATGAGTAAACCAAGGCCCAGAGTGTGACTTCACTCCATCATAATGATCACACAGGCAGCAAATACTAGATCCAGGACTACTAACAGATTTTTAAACTCTTCATCAAGACTCTTTCTATTATTTTGACTCTGAAGTCAAAGTCCCTGGGGTCAAATTCTACCTGTGATAAAGTTACTCCCTATGTGACTTTATACTAGACCCTTACATTCCTCCAGTCTAAGTGTCTTGATCTACAGAATGATATTGTTGCTTGTCCTTCCTTCACCAAGAGGATCAATAATATCAGGATTATCTTAACTTTCAAGTGAGTTGGATTTACGTGAAGCAGAGCTGTACAAAGTTGCCAGCTTCACTCTCTCCTCCAGAAAATTGGGAGCCCAATGGCAAAACATAGATCAGGACATTGGTGATGACCCTAAATGCAGTGGGAGACCATAGCTGATTTAAGTTAAGATCTCTCCTAGGTTTCAGTTTGTCTGAGAGAGCACCCATACAGTGATTAAAAGATAGGTAAGAATTGAGACAAAAAATGATGTAATTTGACTTCACAAAAGAATGAATATGAGAGGAGAAGATCTTCAGAATTTCTGTCCCAAACAGAAACAAGAAACAATTGCTATCTACACTCATTCTGAGCCATCAGAACCCAGACAATAAGTGAAGCTTGAACTGGACCCTATTATTGGACAATCAAGAAAGAGTGATTTAAGCCCAAATTTTGGTCTTTAAACCCAAAAGCATAGTCAAGAGGCTCCACTTGAATCCCAATGGGCTTTATAAAAGACTGGTTTTTCAGAGATATAATTCAAAAACTCATAAATGAAAACAAGGCAAAAGAGTTAATTGATCCAGATTTTTTTAAATCAATGATAGCATAAATAAGTACAGAAGGGAAAAAAAATCTAGCCCCCAACCTCAAGATTTCTTGTGAAGTTTAAACGATCAAAATTTCTATTCCTTTGGCTAGAGAACCACATGTGGGTGTAAAATGAGGGGCTTGGACTTAATTATTTCTGAGATCCCTTTCAGATCAATGATTCTGTAACACACACACACACACACACACACACACACACACACACACACACACACTTTTCAAAAATCCCAATATCCTTCACAACTGTCTTGTTGGCATCCATTTAATAGTCATTACATCCATCAACAAGGTCCTTACTGGTTTTTCACAACTAGTCCATTGGAAAAAGTGAACAAACTAATGCCTGGGAGTGGGAGAGCCCTCCCCACTCCTTTCTGAAGCTTGTATGAAGCCCTTTGTCGCTTCTCCTGGGCTCAGAGCATCTGGACGGCTGCCTAGTTAGGTCTTTCAACAGCCTGCTCCGCCTCGCTTTCAGGGGTCAGGGAGAGCACTCCAGCTGCCATCCAAGCCAAGTGACAGATCTTTTCCCCAGAAAGGCATGGGTCATAAACAGGCTAAGTCACAGGTCTCTTATTATCAACCCCTTTCTCCTAGTGACTGTGATACATTCCATGCTGCCAGGCTGTGGAAAATCCAAACAGAATTTGACTTAGGTAAGTGACATCCAAGGAGACCACACAGGGAAGAAGATTCTATGTCAAGAACAGCCATATCAGAACCAGGACTTTAAATGTTTCAGGTTGTTTTTAAAGAATTAATGCCTTTATTATGCTATCAGGAGATATCCATATGCATAAAGTTAATAATAATAATTCCAGTAACAATAATGATAATTACTAAATGTATATAGTATGTAAAGATTTGCAAAACTCTTTATATATTATTTCACCCTCACAACAATCTTATAAGGTATCATCCCCATTTCAGGACAGTGAATCTAGGAAAGATTGCCCAGGATCACAAAGCAATAAATATCTACAGAAAGATTCTAAAATGTCTTTGCTCCTATTCTATATGACCAGATTTGGCCAGGTGGCAAAGAGCTCTGAGTGCCAAACAGAGCTCTTTATAAATGGTCCTGATGGTGATAGGGAGTCACTGGAGTTTGCTGAGATGTGATATGTTTTGTTCTATAAAATGTTCTACTTTCTTTTTTCCATATCATGGTTTTATATGTTGAATAACTAAGGAAAAAAAGGAACATGGCAAAAATGATGAAGAAAGAAGATAGGAAGGTAATCCTACCAGGTATTTGTTTTCCTGGTCTAAAGGTCATCCATATAAAGACACCAGACATCCATTCATCAGCCCTTAGGATTTAGGTTGGTTTTAAGAAACAGAGATGTTAAGTAAAAGTCTGCTCTCAAAAACATCTGTTAAAGTAGTGTAAGTGGGGCAGAGTGCCTAGATTGCTGACCTCACAGTCAGAAGCTTCTGATACACATTGGCTAGGGGACCCTGGCAAACCATTTAGCCTCCCAGGGTTCCCAAGCAATTCCCTGAGACTAGGTTTTACAGGTACTAACCTGAATTAGTAGAGGGAATTTCCCCAACAACCAAATCCATCCCTAATTCTATTCAGTTCTTATCCCTAACAGATTATAAGGCATGGATATGTGTTCTTCATCCTTGCTAAAGGTTCTGCATGCTCTTTTTGTAGAAGCAAGGAACTTGAAACTGAGTGGATACCCATCAATTGGAGAATGGCTGAATAAGCCATTATTATGAATACATTCATAAGCATATGAACGTAATGAATATCATTGTTCTATAAGAAATGATGAGCAGGTAGGTTGTTTTCAGAAAAGCCTGGAAAGACTTAGACAAATTTATGATGAGTGAAGTGAGCAGAACCAGGAAACATTGTACACAAAAACAACAAGATTATGTGATGATCAACTGTGATGGACTTAGCTTTTCTTAGCAATGCAGTGATCCAGAACAATTCCAATAGATTTGGGATGAAAAATGCCATCCATATACAGAGAGAATTATGGAGACTGAATGAGGATCAAAGCATGAATTAGGATCACCTTTTTTGACTTTCTTTTTCTTGTGGTTTTCCTTTTTTGTTTTGATTTTTCTTTCACAACACAACTAATATGGATTGATGTTTAAAATGATTGTACATGCATAATCTATATGAGATTGCTCACTGTCTTAGGGAGGAGAGATGGTAAGGAAGAAAGAAAAAAAATGAAACACAAAATCTTACAAAAATGAATGTTGCAAACTATCTTTACGTGTAATTGGAAAAATAAAATACTAAAAGGGAAATAAAAAATGTCGTGTATACTAGAAGCCACTCATGATGGGTTCCAGAGTTCCTGTAATAAAATGAAGGGATACAAATAACAATCTAGTTTTAAATCTTCACTGAGGATTTTTATTTTGTTTTGTTTTATCAAATCTGCAATTTCTTCTGGGAAAAGAACTCCTGACAAGTCAGGGCTATAGCCTGAATCTTTTTTACTGTGAGACCAAGAATCCCCTACAGGGTCATGTTACTGGAGGTTGCAAAATTATGATTTATTATTTTTTAAAAAGTTTGATTTGAAATATTTTATATATTTCTATATCCAGGGTCATGTAAAAATTGGGGGGTGGGGCAAAAAAGAGTAGCAAGTGGAAATAGTTTAAGAAGCCCCACTCTATACTACACTGCCCTTCTCCACTGTGGATTTTACAGAACCACTCTGACCAGTCTAAAAAATTCAGAGGAGTTTTTTTAATGTTCCCACAATTAAGATATATGTTGTAATTATTCTCCAAGACAGGGGCTGCCACTATGGAAAGCAGAGTCTTTTTGCATCCTCCCTTATCCTTTCCTAAATCAATAGCTTCAGTGAGTGTCTGCCCAGCCCAGTCTTTGCCAAAAAGCACTAGTGCCTTCCCCTATCCTTCTAAAATCCAGTCTCTCTCACAATCACTTCAAACCAGTCCTCCCACATAGACGAGATTCTTTTTTTAAAATACTCCATTCTTTTATTTGGCTTCATGCCTACATTTTCTTTAAATCCATTTTATCAAACATTAAAAGTAAATAATTTCACTATTTATTTATCCAACTCTGGTTGCATATAGAAAATCAAGAGATGTGGAAAAAGAGGGGATAGTTACATCTAACCCTTCCAGACCAGGTTTAAGATCCCAGCATACTATATGTCTCTTTTGGAAGACAAAGTGCTCTACAAATTCTGCCCCTCCCAGAGAGGGTCATAAATGCATTCTGGGGATGGCAGGCTGTGAGAACAAGGGTCCATCTGTTTCTCCAAACTCCTGCCAAGCAGAGACATGATGCGAGCGTGTTGGAGGGTTTGCCAATCAGAGTGCTGGAGGATGGATCTTAAGTTTCAAAAATGTTGCAAAAGACTTTAGACATTAATTGAATTGCATTTGGCCTTTATCCAGGCAAACACCACTTAACGCTTCAAGTCATTTTCAAAACAATCTATAAATTTTGACATAATCTAATGTTAATGCAGAGTTCAAAACAGAAAGATGCAATAATTTTGCTTTTCCTGAACTTACCCCTAGATTTTTGTTTTCAAGGGAAAAAATAAGAAAAGGATATCGGAATTGGAAGGACCTTTAAAATCTAGTTCATCTCTTGCCTGAAGAAAAATCCATGCTAAAGTGACCATTTAACTTTTTAAAGAAGTCTCCCAGTGATGGGGAACTCATTACCTCCAGATTCAGCCCATTCCTTTTTTTTAGGGGAAGCTCTTGGGCTCAGAGGAACTTTTTCATTGCACTAAAACCAAAACCTATCTCTCTGCAACTTCCCCCAAAGTGGTAGGTTTTTATTAAAAGTTAATCAGAAACAAGTTTGTGTTGTGCTTTTTTTTCCAAAAAGAAAAGAGGAAAATGTATCTTTACTATTATAAAAATGTGAATAAAAGTAAGGCAGCCTTATACTAACAAGCGGTCTACATTCTTGGCCAAAAACAGGCCTCAGATCCATATGGCAAACCTCAGAATAGGGTAGAACTGCCAGCAGTCTTGAAGAGGAGTCTGAATGGTACTATGTGGGACATTTTCCCCCTTCAATTCAAAAAGAAAATGAGGAAATTGGTTAAGGCGTGTTACTGAAAAGAAAAATCACTGTGGGTCTTTATATTTAAATAACTGTATCATGGTCCAAGAGAAAACAAAAGGAAGGGAAGAAGGCTCTTCAAAAACATACTAGTTCAGCTTCATTTGATTTAAATCTCTGAATCTTTCTTTCAATCTGAGGGAATTTTCCATAAATAGAATAGAATAAAAATAAACACCCAAGAGAGGGGAAAATGTAAAATTGATAATCAAAAGCTGATCATTCATGTTCAGAATCTGGGAACTCTGACTCAGACATGAAAACACAAAGATAAAACCTTCCATATAAAGAAGGGCTTTACCTTACCTACAACAGGTAAATCAAGTAATGGTAGAATTTTATCTTCCTCAATGGGAGGTAAAGACAAAAAAGACGGGCTCAGTAGAGAGAAGAGAAATTATGGGAGTGGAATGGCATATGCACTATCAGATGAGTCCGATATGTCTGTATGTTGGACCTACTTTTTTATTGCAATAGAGACAATATACTTAACTTTTTTGTCTCATAGAACCCTTTGTCTGGTACAATATTATAACCTATATCAAATTGATTACCAGTGTAGGTAGGGAGATGGGGGATGAGGAGAGAATTTGGAACAGAAAATAATGTTAAACGAATGTTTAAATTGTCTTTACATATAGTTGGGGAAAATAAAATATTTTTAAAGTTTTTTTTTAAATTAAGTCTGATAAAAATCTATAGATTCTTTCTGAGGTTTCTGTTTTTAAATGCATAAAATAAAACACATAATATTATGAAGAAAACCAATTCCATTGAAATACAGGACATCAAAATAATTTTTTTTCCAGTTTACAAACTCCCAAGTTAAAAACAGACTAGCTCATGTTAGCAAATGGGTTGTAGAGGATAGTGATAAAGAAGTTAGAAGTATATAAAACCAATAGGTATTAATAAAACTTTTTTATGGAAAATGAAACCCAGATAATAGTCAGTCCTAGAAAAATTAAACACAAAACCTCTGAGTATACAAAGTTTAATAGTTATTTCTATAGGCAATTATTTGGACCGCACTCTTCTGAGGACTCAGATGAGTAGAGTTCTACCAAGGTGAAAAGCCTTTAAAGCTAGGCTGAGCAATAGCTTGAAGTCTTCCATCCAAAGATGGGTCTAATTCAAAGAAACCACAAAGTCTCTTTCAAATATAAAATTTTGTAATCTTCTGAAGTATATCATTAAACAAAAACTGCCTTAAAATATAGAGAAAGACTAAATGATTGTATGAGGAAAAATAGAAAAGTGAGTGCTCCCCAAGTTCCTGAAAATATTTCTAATTTAGTTCAAATGATGACATTAAAAACTTTTCTTATAATAATAAGACCATTTAAGACATAAGTACTTTGTAGTCATAAAATACTTTATTTCCTCCACCACCACCATCACTCATGATGTGACCATAGGCAATAACACATTTCAAGTATATAAAATAATTGAATTAAAAATACTGCTCTGGCAAGGACACATAGAGAATGCTGTTTTATCCATGAAAAGCAAAGCAATAAATGGGACATTCAAAAAGGACGTCTTCCAAATACTTTGGATCCATTGAAAAAGATGTTTGCTTCATGTTGCTATGGCATTTGGACCAACAACATTGAACAAATCTGATTCTTTAAAATAATACTTTACCTTATACTCTCCAACGTCAGTTTTTAAAATTATAAAAGCTCCATATTCTGTCATTTTATTTTATAATTACATAATTTATTAATGAGGTGGGTATTTTCATTTCAAAACTTACCTTGTTTTTTCTTGCAAGAGCCAAGGTTAACTGGAACTGGCACAGTTTTCCATAAACTTGTGGAGGGAAGTGTTATTAGAGGCCAACAAACAAAAAAATGTATTTTTATTTAAAATGATTAATGCTTAGTGAAAAGTTCAGAGATTGGGAAAAGGGAATACTAAAAAGCAGTTACAAAAGCAATAGCTCAGCTCACTCTATTACTGGAAAAGTAATTTTAATAGTTAACCATCAGGGCTCCCTGGAAGCTGAAAAAGTGACTTACTTTATTATATAGTTAGTAAATGTCATGGACTTGTCTAGAAAAAGAGAGAATATTTTACACTTAGAGATTTCTGTGCAACAAATTTCCATCCCCACCCCAGTTTGTAAAATATGTCTTGTGGAGGTTGGTTCCCCCATAGGGAAAATAGTCCTGCCAAATCTTGAGTTTGATATGAGGTCTAAAAAAAGGAGACACATAGAGGGATAAAATAGAGATAGATGATTGGAAAGAAAGATAGATGATTGAGTGAGAGATCAATAGATGAATATATAAATAGATAAACCAATATATACACAAATTACATATTATATATCTGCATATATACATTTTATATGTGTAGATGTGATGGCATTTGTTAATAATCCCTCTTTTATGTGGGGACCTTGTATTTGCTTACAGCAAGAATTCTTAACCTTTTTTAAAATAGATTTTGATAACTTTATTTTAGTATAATTGGCCTTCTTTGTAATCCTATGCATTTTATTTTATGCACTCAATAACATGTCTATGACATTAAAAAAAAAAGATTAAAAACCCCTGGCTTCCCCACAGTCCCAGATCTCAAACTATACCACAAAATAGTCATCATTAAAATGATTTGGTACTAGTTTTTTTTAAATTATTCAATGAAACAGATTTAGGAGCACAACCCAACAGAAGTAAAAGAACACAGCAGCCTAGTGTTTGATAAACCTAATTACCCTGAAGATAAAATCCCAGTATTTGACAAAATTGCTGAGAAAGTTGAAAGAAGTTTGAAAGAAATTAAGTAAATACCAATATCTCATGCTATGTGCCAAGATAAGTTTCAGATGGGCACGTGATTTCTACATTAAAGGTGATATCATAAGCAAATTAAAGACACAAGGAAGAACTTGCCTTTCATTCCTGTAAATAAGGGAAGAAGAGTTCATGGTCAAATGGAAACTAAGGGGTTACTCAACTATTGGAGAATGGCTAAACAAATTATGGTATATGAATATAATGGGGTGGTAGTGTGCCTTAAGAAATAATGCCATGGAAAGTTTTAGGAAAAAACTTGGAAGACCTTGGATTGAAGAAAAGTAAAATAAGCAGAATGAGGAGAATAATTTATATGACAACAATATTATGAGGAAAAGCAATTTTGAAAGACTTTTAAAGTTTGATCAGTACAATAATGAAGCATAAATCTAGAAGACAGAAGATGGGAGATCTCCTACTAGAGGAATAATGGACTTAAAATACAGAATGAGGCATCCATTTTAGAGATGGCTAATGTATAAAACTGATTAACTAAACTATGATTATCTGTTAAGAGGGTTTTCTTTTTTTAATTCTTCAATTGAGGATGCAGTTGAAGAGAGAAATAATAAATGCTTATAAAAATTGTAAGTAAATAAATTGTTAAGGTTTAAAAAGGGAACAAATAAAAAAATGATATTGATAGCCCTTATCTCCTTAGAACAGATCAAAAAAAGAGAAAGAATCCCAAGTATAAGGGAATAATTTTTTATATATCTTTCTTCCTTGTAAGAAATCCAAATGAGCTCATATACAAGTAAGGCTCTAAAGGTCAAAACCTCTTCCCAAATCTCTACTCATTTTGACCACTAATCCCTCAGACAAAGCTTTTGTGGCTGCCTGATTTTTTTTTGTTTATAATTGGAATATCCATAATAACAGGAGGAAGAAGAAATGAGCAATGATCACTTTGAGATTGCCACCAGAGGATCAAACTTTTTCCTCTTTCTTTCTTCCCTAATGAAGAAACAAGATGTCATCACAAGTGAATATTCCATTAATTCCACCCATCAATTTTCTGCAGCTTCAGCTCACCAAGGTTCCCAAGGAGGGGACAGAGTATTAGATGTCTAGAAATCACACACTGCAGGACCTTTCCCATCACATATAGTTATAATAATTATTAACATATAGATATAGATATAGATATATACATATATATATATATATAACATACTATGTATCCGGCACTATGTTAAATATCTTATACTTATTATCTTATTTGATTCTCACCTTTCGAGATAGGTGTATATCCTAAACTGTTTCACTAATAAGATGGGAAATCTTCAAAAGCATTCAGTCCTCCAAAACCAATTTTTAAAAGATGTCACCATATTGGTAAACTCTGAGGCAGATTTTGTTCTCAATTTTCTATGCTAATTTCTATGTTCTCAATCTCTATGCTAATTTTTTCTGGGTAGAAATTTGAAGGTCAAAGATTATATCTAAAGGTTTTGTGAGAGAAGTAAAAAAAATGCTCTTAGTGCTTAAAAATAAATTCTCTAATTTGGTAAACATTATTAAGTCCCTACTGTCTGGCAGGCACTGTGATAAATGCTATAAATATAAAAATATCATCCTTGATCTCAAAGAACTTTTATTCTTTGGCTCCTTAGAGTGTTAATGAGACCCCAGTTTCCACTAGTTTTCTCTCTGAACCTGGTCTGAGACTCAGGTCTCATTCTCCACTATACCCTACCTTCTATCTCATCCAGAAAGATTCCATGCCTTCTGGAAGATATCTCTGCCCCAAAAGCTGCTTCCTTTGATTAGTCAACTCTTCCTCGAACCTCTATTTTCAGGAGGAATCCAACTTATCCATCTTCACTCCATTTCTCTCTGGCTCTATCATTCCTGATTCCATTTACCTCCCTACATACAACTCTTCAGCTTTCTTTTATTTGCTGTCTTCTTTCATTAGAATATAAGTTCAATGAGGGTAGGGATTGACTCTTTTCATTTCTCTTTGTCTTTTCAATGCTTATCACAGTGTCTGACACAAAGTAAGGTCTTAATATGTATTTAATGACCTGACTTCTTGAGCCTATAGCATACAAATCTGTCAGACGTCAGTTTTTTCAAGAAAATCTCAATAGTGGAGATAGAGTGATGTCTAGAAAGTTGAACCCTGCAAAATTAGTTCACACAAATTTTATATAAATATATAATTTTGTTCAAAAAAGAGAAAGATTTTATGGGACTTACCAATACTATTAGAATACTAGCTCAATAGAAAGATACAAATTTTATAAAGAAATTATTAACACAGTAATTTTCACACAGATCTATCAAAAATGACTCCCATATTATAAAATGATTTTTAAAAGGCACAATTATTCATGAAAATAGGATCTAAGTGGAAGTGTTTGTGTCAATAAATATCTTGAAACAAAATGTATTTGATTATTGTATGAAAGAACAAACCATGCAATATGAATGTGATATTATTGTGCAAGAGAAAAATATGAATATGAAGATTTTTAGACACAAAGGAAGATTTTTATGAACTCAATCACAAAGAAACAGAAAAATAAAAATACTCTATTGTTTGAATGCTCTAAATAAGATCACTAAAAGTTGAATTATGATTTTTTATCAGAATTGACCTTGGAAGAAAATAATAATAAAGGTAAATTCCTATTCTTTACCCAAAAAAAAAAGAAAAAGAAAATAGAATCAAAAATTTTAATAGACTTACTTACTCTAGGTCCAGCAAGACCTATCTATCTACACATGAAGCCATATGGACTTCCCATTTTCTAACAGAGAAAGGAAAGAAGACCATAAGAAGAATGGAGCCAATCAAGGGGAAGAACTGAAAAAAAAAACCCAGATCAAAGAGCCACTTCAGAGAAGAGCCTCAAGGGGCTACAGCTACCTTATAGCCAGCCAGAAGAGAAAAATGGAAAGTCAGGGTAGCACCAAAAATCTTCTGCTCTCATTGCCAGCAAAAAAAGAAAAAAAAAAGAGGAAAAGATAGACTTGTTCCACTTTTTCCATTGTTTTCATTTTCTGGGAGAAAAGAAAGAAAAATAAATTTAAGAGAAAAAAAAATTCATAAGGGTGGCCTGACATCTGACAAATTAGATAACGTGTTCCCAGCTCCATCCCAGGCTGCTGTTCAACATCTTCCTCCAAGAAAGAGGCAATGGCCCAGACCACTCCACTAGATCCAAGGCCTCCCTCCTCTGGGGAAGAATCAATGCAGAAAACCTTATCTGACCCAAGGATCTCTCTTTTTCTAGCTCCATGGCTCGATAATCATCTCACAGAGTATTTGCTGGAGCAGTCCCCACAGTATCCCTTGTTGTTAGACCAATGGCTATTAAAACCAGTCACAAATGCCCTCCTGTACCTGATGGAACCATTAGCAAACCAAGCAAAAAGGTGTTCTCAGGAGCTAGATCTAATCTGTATCCTGATTCTTACCCCTTTTTTCTTCACAACAGGTACTCTGAATTTGTAGGAGAGGAAGATAATGATGTAAAATTTTGGATCAGTTATTGTTATTGGTAAACTTAGTATTCTATATCCCAGTGATCCAGTGAATCAATGTGGTTATTCTCTTCAGTAACACAAATCACAACCCATCATAACCCAGTGGATAGATGTACAAAATAGACTTAAAAGAAACAGATCCATTTTAAAACTGATGGAAGTTCCCCCGAAGGGAGAGAGAAGAGAAGATAGGAAGAACATTGCCCTAGTTGTTCCTGTTGTATCATCTGCTGAGGCTCTAGAGATGAGTATACACTGATGATTTCTGCCCCTTATGACAGTCATCCATCTCAGTTGTATTCTTAAATCCTTAAATAAAAAGGACTAGATATATGTTATTTCACTTGAGGCTCAAAACAACCCAATGAGGAGGAATTATTATTCCTCATCTTTTACACAATGAAACTCAAAAATTAAGGGACCTAAACACAATTCCACAGTTATTAAGTGTCAGAGGCAGGATATGAAGTTAAGTCTTAATTACTCAAAGTTCAACATGCAATCCATCATACCATGAGGGCTTTTTAAAACTTTACCAAAGTTTCATCTTTAAGAGAATCAAAGACAAAGCTTTCATTTTTCTACTATACTGAACGCCTGTGCTTGTATTAACATGATTTGCCCCCTGAGGAGATCAACTCTACTTTGAATTTTTGAGCCACTCAGTTGTTCAAATATTTGATTTTGGGTGGATGAAGGGTAAGAGGGTCCAAAAAGTATTTCATTTAACCACTTTTCTCCCCAATGTCTAAACATTTTAAAGGAAATTTAATCCAAGCTATTCCTTGTTCATTTCCACTTAAATCATTAAAATGTTATTTTCAAAAACCTGTTTGCTATCCAAGAGACTCTTTAGATTAGCTTCTTTGCTTAAAAATTCAAATTGGCCATAGACATGTGAAATCTGGTGCCAAAAAGGTTCAAATTTGGCAGAAACATAAGAGCCACCAAGTTGGATATCAGTTCAAAACGTGAATGTCAATTCCATCTACCACTAAAGGGATGGGGTATTTACTCTCCCATCTCACTTAACCTTTTATGGTGGTAAAAGTTACCACTAAGGTTACCAGAAGGTTTTCAAAACAAATCCAATATTCAGCAGTCACTCAGAGCCTCTAAAACTGACTTAAAAGCTGAAATCATATTATATTTCACCTAATTTCATTATGACTCTCTCTGTGCCTTTTTTTGGGAGATGCATTTTGCTTCTTTTCATTTGTAGAACTGTGGCATTTGTTGGTTTGATTTTTTTTCTCCATCCCTCATACTTTTGCAACCTTATCCTTTGGACCTCAAACAGCCCTTTAAAGGCAGGCACTTTTCATATGCCTTTAACATTCAATGTTTTGTATTGTATTATCTTATTTGAATCTCAGTCCCCTATTAGACTGGGAACTCCTTGAAGACAGGAACTATATCTCATCTAAACTTTGTTTGTCCCTCACACCTACTTCAGTGCTCAGCACATAGTAGGTAAGTTCTTTAATAATTATTTGACAGGATCATAGATTTAATGATAAAAGAAAACCAGATGGTACAACAGTCTCATTTTACAGATGAAGAAACTGAGGCCCAAGGAGATGAAGAGATACTTGCCCCAGAACATGTGGATAGTGTCACAAATAAGATTTGAACCCAGACTCTAATTCTAGAGTCAGTATTCTTTTTAATGATGAATTAATTGATTGATTTCTCAATCCTAAGTCAACCCCTTATATCTTTATTATAAGGATCTGAGTATCACTTGGGTGACCCTTTTATCCAGGATATAATTCCATCTTCTACAATTTCCTGAAAATCTGTCCATTTTCTATCAATAATTTATGAGTGTTTAATGATAGATGTCTGTATATTTCTGGTACCATGATATAATCCAGGAAAAATATTTTTTCAAATGCCCTTGCTGTAATCCATCCCATAAAACAAAATCTCCAAAGCACTTATGTTTTCCTTAATGAGGTATATATAGATATAGCTATAAATATACTTCAATCTTCTAATCACAGAACTAATCAATGTGAATATTTCTTGCATCATCAGAGAGGTTGCCACTCATTCATACTCACCTTCTGTACTTTTCACTTGTGTTCTTGAACAGGACCTCCATAGATGTTCTAAGGAGATGTTTGCTGGATGCCTTTAAGCTATAGGTTGTGATACCATATGGGGTCACATCGCTGAATGTGGGGATCACAAAAATTTGATGACAGTAACAGATTTTTGCACACAACATCCAAAATTAATTCAAAATCTGATGTGTAATGAATCCAAAGTATTTCTGGCAGCGCTTGTCTGTGTTATATTGTGGGACTTCATTGCAGCCTTGGTTCTGAACACAGCATGAGTATTTTGCACTATTTATGCATGAATAATGCCAGAAACACCTCAGCTCAGATTCGAGACGGGGTCACATAAAAATTTCTCAAGCGAAAAGGGGTCATGCATGGAAAAAGTTTAAGAAGCCTGCCTTAGATCAGGGATTCTTAACATGAGATCCATAAAATTGGGTTTTATACACAAAAGCCTACCTATTCCCTTCTGATACTTTAAGTATAAATGAATGGATGGACAAATGGGAAAAAAATTTATTGCTCACTTGCTCTGTGCCAGGAATTGTGCTAAGTGATGAAAATCAAAAGACCAACATTTCCTGTCCTCAAGAAGCTTATGTTCTAATAGGGAGCTAGAATTGGGAAGTTGAGAGGATGTACATGGTTGACATGGTTTACAAATGGCCAGAAAGTTAGATGGTGGCTTGGTTTTCAGAGTTTTGGAGCAGGACCTGAATTTCAATGGAAGGATAAAAATGGAGAGAATGCAGGTGACATGTTTTGAAAATAGTTGAAAAGTATAGTGATGACCTAATTTCCGGTGAAATGAGATGAGGCAAAAGTTCACCTATCAGAGCACAAGTCTCACAAACTTGAGAAAATAGGCATATCAGGTAATTCTTTTGGCCACCTTTTGGGGGCAATAATATGAACTGTGATTTATTCTATTCTTTCTTTCCTGAAATGGGCAGCTAAGCTGTATGGTTAATTGAGTGTTAGACATGGAGTCAAGAAGTCATGGATACTAATCCCACCTCAAAGACTCACTAGTTAAATAGTTCTGGACAAGTTTCTTCCCCGCTATCTGCCAGTTTCCTCTTCTGTAAAGTGAGGATAATAATAACAACTGCCTCACAGGATGGTTGTAAGAATAAATGAGATAACATGTAATGCCTTTTCCAAACCTTAAAGCATTATATAAGCTAGCTATTCTTATTTCAATGGTTCTTAAATGCTTTCAAAATGATACTATAACCAGTATGGATTTACCCAGTGTAAACTTGGATAAAGTCCAACCACTTATCCCAATTTCAGCTTCTTATAATTTTTTTTTACTTTCCCATGGAAGTGGCTTAATGGATTGAGTGCTAGACTTGGAGTCAGGAAAATATGGATTCTAATCTTGTCTCAAACACTAACTAGTCGTAGGACTGACAAACTTGACAAGTCACTCTCTTGGTCTCAGTTTCCTCATCTTTCATACTGCTAATTATAATAGCACCAAGCTTCAGTGTTTTGTAAAGAACAAATGAGATATTATTTGTAAAGCACTTCATAAAAATGTTTTACTTAAAGAAGTATATAAGTGTTAGGTATCATTATTAACATATTAGAGACTAAAGAATTAGGGTCCACTATAACTGATTTGTTTCATTTTTCTGACTGTTTGTTGTCCCACCTAATTCATTTCCAAATGTTCTTGGAATAAGAGAGATCAGTTAAATCCAATAGCCAAGTTGTCAGCAAACTCATTTTCACTTCCACTGATTTTCACTCTTTCCTGAGGCTCCATTGCTCATAACCAACATCTTCAATAATGTTTTACAAATGAGCTTTTATCCTCTATTGGTATTGTTCTTGGCTAACCATCTCCACACTTGGCAAAGAGATCAAATGCTGGCCAATGTGGTTTCTGGATTATTTGGGACTCCTTTTAATGGAACTGTTCTATGTGAATTAGACTATTGCAAGAAATACAAAAATGAATTCTTGCTTTTTTCCATTTTCCTCCAGAAGATCAGGGAAACAAATTAGATACACAACACACAGAAGCAACCTTACCTAACAGCATAGTTCTGATTAAAAACTATGAGGTTGGTTTTTGAAAAACACACTCAGATTTTCGTCAAGGCTGGACATAAGGCCTTTCTCATGCCATAGAACCTGCCAACACTTATGTTACCCTGGTGTGCCGTGATCAAACAACAGAGAAGGGCTTTTATAGAGGACTAAAAGAAAACACATTTTTAAAAATCCATCTTAAACCCATGGATTAGGTTTATGTTTCTCTGTTTCCCTCATAAGGATACTATAATTCTTTAATCTATGAAGTAACATTTTTTTACTACAGAAAGCTATGACCTCTTTAGCTAATCTTTCCCCTTCAACCTCCAATCCAAAAAAAAATGCTTCTGAGATCATTCAAGAGGAGAGAAATGGAAGAAACTGGTTTTTTTTCAAAGACAGTAGGAAAGATGTCATGTTTGAGATGAACAAGCAGATCATTGATGAGGGCAGTTCAGAAAAGAGCAGATGCAAGAGGAGATAGATGACATTGAAATGTGTCTGAACTTCCCCATAGCTAATCTTAGAATACAAGTTCTCAATCATGAACATGTGCACCATAAAGAAGGAAAGAAAGAAGATTTCTTCCCATGTTGCTTGGCTTTTAACAAATCCATATTTGGATCATTAGGAAGAGTGCTGCTGCACTGTCAGAAAGTGGAAGGGATTAAAGAGATTTGGGGAGTATTTTGGATTCTGATTCCATCAGTGTAAGGAGACACTACTAGGATATTTATTATTTCACAGCCCTCTTCCCTATGACATTGCCTTCTTCAATGTTGATTTACCTGTTAACTGTCTAACCATTCCCTCTCAGGCTTGCTGGATCTGCTTCCCCATTGTTCTAAGGTGTCCCTCATTGTTCTGTTCCAAGCCCCTTTCTCTTATTCCTCTACCATATCATTTGTCATCCCGTGGTTTCAGAAATCAACTTTATATAAATGATTCCCAAATATCTTTATCCAGCCCTCTTCTAACCATTAGTCTCGCATCATTAAGTACTTTTTAAATGTAAACTGGAAGGTCAATAGACATCTCAAATTCATCATATACAAAATGGAATTCATTATCTTTCCCCAAAAAATCCTCCCTTTCCTTCCTTATTACCGCCATTTTTCTGGTCATTCAGGCTCTTCTCAGTGTCATTCATACACATTCTATATATCCAATCTGCTGCCATATCTAGTCATTTCTACCTTCTCAACATTATTTTGTCCACTCCTCCTTGAATCATATAACCCACAAGACAGTAGATTGGATATTTTCTCCAGTCCCCACTAACTTTGCAAAAAAAAAAAAATTCAAAAGAATCATAAGCCAGAAAAAAACAATTATAGTAGGACAAGAGAAAATCCCAACAAGATAACAACTTTGTGAATTAATACTGGAAAGCTTTAATCCTTAATACATTCACTCAACACCACTCCCCAACCATTTTCCATATTTTGTGAGGGAGCACAAACCAGTCTGTGGATCCACAAAGGGATTTTGACCTTGCAGCAGATAATCTGACGGCTCTCCCCATATCATTACCATCAGGAGCAGACATTGACTCCGTACAAATAAATTAAAAGGAAGAAGAAATTGGAGAGAAAATAGGATATAATTCGTTCTGTCTAAGGCACCTCCTAAATTACAGAGCTACAAGACTACAGAGATTTTGCCCAGCACACCCAACCTACCCTCCCTTAAATCTGTAAAAAGCAGCAGAAGCCAATTCATCCCAGTCAGAGTAGGGAAGAATAAAAGTTAGCAATGGAACTGAGATATGAAACCATTATGAACAGTTGCACTAGACCTTAAGAAAAGGAAACTGAAATCTAGTTGGGACTGGTGCCATTTTTCTAGAAGCTAATTAGGGAAGAAATAAAACCAGTGAAAAATAAATTTCCCAACATGTGAGGAAGCTGAAGAAGCTTTTTATTCCATCTCAAGAAGCAAGAAATCAGAAAGACCAAGAAATCAGAACGTGAATATAAGGGAACAGGAAGCTAGAGAGAAAGACTAAGTCACCAAAGATTTTAAGGGCATAAAATTCAATTTAAAATCAAGTACATAAGGAGCTAAATGGCACAGTGGACAGATTGCTAGACCTGGAGTCAGGAAGTTAGGTCTTCCTAGTTGTGTGACTCTGGACATCACTTAATTTTGTTTGCCTGAGTTCCTCATCTATAAAATGAGCTGGAAAAGGAAATGATAAACCTCACTTCAGTATCTTTGCCAAGAAAACCCTAAATAGGGTCACAAAGACTTGGACACTACTAAACAACAACAACTTCATATAAGCAGAAAAATCAGAAGAGAAAATACTATAATTACTATAATATTAATATTATAATTAGAAGGCCTTATAAATGCTAAATACTAAAAAAATTACAAAATGTTTTAAATATTACCTAACAGAGAAAATTTAATCAATATCTGATGAAACACAGAAACCTATGAAATCCTCAGTAGGATAGGAAAAAATTAAAAAGATGTTTCAGAATTGTTAGAAAGAAAAAAAATTTTAAATAAATTAAATTATTAACTGAGAAAAAAACAAATATCAAAACTCATAGCCTTCCTAGAAGAAATAAGTAGCAGAACAGAAAAATTTGAATCTATAATACTGAGCCTCTCCAACAAACTGAAAATAGAGAAAGAGATTTGTAAGACTAATATCCTGAAGCAAAGTACAATCTGGGAGAAGAGAAGCATATGTAATAACATTCAAAAGAACACATGATTTCTATACAAATAAAAAATCATTGACCTTAAAGAGAAGCTGCATAGAGACAATTTAAGGCTCATTGGTCTCCCTGAAGAAAAGAACAAATTTTAGAACTTGAACATCATAATAGATGAAATAATACAGGAACACTGTCCAGGATTTCTGTGTGCAGGAAACAAAGCACCACTTGAAAGAATCCAAAGATTGCTTTCAGAAAAAAAGCCCCACTCTTAAATCTCTAAGATCATAGTGGTTAAATTTAACAAATATAATGACAAACAACAAATTCTATAAAAAAAAAAAAAAGAAAGAAAAGTGACTTCATTTACTTAGTCTTTATAAAGGAAAGGAAATTTAAAATGACTATTCCGCAACCACTAAGAACCATAAAAGGAAGGGAGTATTATAAAAAGCACAGGAATTCAAGATATAGACCAAAATGGCATACCTTGAAAATATGAAAATAATCATCAGTGAAAATATAAATAATTAACCAAAGAGACATTCTTAGGGAAGAGGGAAGGGCAGATGTGAGAAGAATCTTTGTCTTGAAAACTTTCACTCCCAAAAAATGGAAAGACAAGATAGAAAAATAAATAAAAAGGTATATATGTAAGTAGGTAAATAAATGAATGGATGGATACATGGATAAGAAATAATAAATGTATGATATGCCCTAATTAGGCCCAGGCATAAAAAATTAAGAGGAATTGCATCTCTCGACAATGAGAAACTATAAGAAAATGGAAGAAGTGGTAGGAGGTAAAAAGTAAAATGAGAGAGAGAAATCAGGAAGAGAGAAGTCTCAAGTTAATACAGACAATCCTACTGAAGAGCACTCCAGGAGGGAAGACATATATATCAGTGATAGGACAAAAGGACCTTGTATGGTTAGAATTGGTGCACAGAGAAACCACCTTCTCTGATTGTTGTACTTCCATGGTTAGCATCTTGTCTTGTTAAGAGGGAAATTTCATCTCTTAGGGGCCAACCAACAGCTGGGATGGTGGGAGTACATGGACCCCTAAATAATATCACAAGGCAAATAAAAATAAGAAAGATTGTGGGTAAGAGAATGGATAGAACTGGACCAGATAATGTGGAACATTGAATGATATCTATCTTGGGGCCATGCTTTTATTCTCATTACTTCACTCATGAACTGATTCTCTAGACTGAAACACCAAAAGGATGGAGGAAGGGGCAATGAGAAAAGTTCTTCGAATGCTCTAAGTAAATCTTGGTTAGAAGAGGGAAGCCAGACACAGGGCTTCAGATAATTCACAGAAAAACACAAAGAATTTCAAGAAGGAATAAATGAGCCAGTAGATCATGAATGAAAGAATAATCATTCAAAATAAACAAAGAGATTTAATAAAGTAAACAAGATAAATACATTCTTCTAAGAAAAATATCACAGAAAAATTAAAACAATACTAACAAAACCACTTAACCACTTAAGTGAGAGAAGAAAAAATCAGAAGGAAAGAATGGAAGAATAAAATGACCAACTAAAGCAAAAAAAGAAAAAAAATTAACCAATTAGTTAAAGCTCCAAACTTAGGGAAATATTTGAAAAATAAAAAATAGGTTTAAGGGGAGGAGACCACCTTAAAATAAAGAAAACTAATCACAGAGATCATGATGGATGATATTTATAAAGGGCTCAGTAAACCTTATAGATTATGTAAATGTCAGGTATTATTATCAAATGAGTTAATATATGCTTAGACCTCTTAATGTATATGATATAAATTTCACTACCTTTCATACACCTAATCTAGTTCTTAATTAATTTACTAAGCATTGCTTTATACCCTATGTTAGGATGAATATTCTTTTGTATTCCATGACAGAAATATAGCTTTTTCCCACTTTCTACAACAGGGATTAGTTTTTCCTAAGAGGCATCAAAATATCCCAGGACATGATTGGGCATTTTTTTCCTTGACATAACTTTCTGGTTACTTAAAGATATTAAAAAGTCCCACTCACATGAAGCTGGAGCCCCTCCAAGTTGGTGAATTTCTGAAGACTATATAAGTCGCTGTGTCTTTCACCATATTCTGTCCTGCTGACCTGCCATATTTCAGAATCCATGTGCCATTGTATAATTGTTTAATATCCCCACTACTATAAGGCATATTAACCTAATCTCCTTTGGTCAACTGCTCAATTATTCATGAGTGACTCATTTGATCCCAACATAACCTTGAAGAAGATGCTGGTTTTTAAATCTATTCCCAAATATAAAATTCAAAGTGGGGGGAACCTCAGTGTCTCTCCTGTCCCTCTTCTCAGACAGGGGTCTCCTTCATTAAATGTGGGGCTCTCACTTTCTCGAAATTCCTATAAAACAATCTTTCAGGGGTTTGAGGCAAAGCTGGTCCTTTAGCATGAAAAAAAAATCATTTCCAGAATGTAATCTTCCATTTGAGGTCTCAGCCTAAAAATAACTTTACATTTGTACACTTTACGTATGTATAGTGGAATTCACAGGAGCTTGGTACCTCTCTCTAGGGAAGGGGAATAAAATGAGACTAAGCTTAAAGCAAAGTAGTTTGCAAAATAAACCTCCCTTCCCTTCATTCCTGACTCTGGCCCTATAACCTCTCAATGAAAGGTTTTAGAACCCCATAGGTCAGTTTTCCACTAGACACTTCACTAAATATTTGGCTGAAATATATATATATATACATATAGATATAGATATAGATATAGATATAGATATAGATATAGATATAGATATAGATATAGATCCTGTCTCCATCAATCAATCAGAAGATCTGATATTAAGTCTTGCTCTTCCCCTTACAATCTCAGACAAGTAATATGTCTTGGGTTGTGGAGCTAAAATCGGAAGGGCCCTGTTTCATAGATGATCTCGTGGAGTAAATAAATATTAAAATAACAACTAGCACATATGTAGCACTTTAATGTTTACAAAGTTCTTTAATACATATTATCTCATTTGATCCCCACAATAATCCCCTGAGGTAGCTTCTATTATTGTCCCTGTTTTACAGATGAAGAAACTGATGTAAATGAAGGTTAAGTGACTTACCTAAGCTAATAAGTGTTTGAGACAGTATTTAAACTCAGAATTTCCTAACTTTAGAGCCAGTATTGGGGCCCCTCCATAGATGTTTATACAGGCTAGCAATTTGTATGGAAGGAAGGAATGCATTATACTTTGCCATCTATTTCCTTTTTAATCCTAGGCAAATCAATTTTCATCCCTCTAAGTCTCAATTTCCTCATTTTTAAAATGAAGAGTTTGGACTAGATGATCTCTAAAGATTCTTCCATGCTCTACAGCCTGTGCTCTTAAATATTGAATAAG